>NC_060183.1:86006990-86109490 GCF_021184085.1 Oncorhynchus gorbuscha | reverse complement strand
ACAACCAGCTATAGTATATAGTATCAAACCTCCAATAAACAACCAGCTATAGTATCAAACCTCCAATAAACAACCAGTATCAAACCTCCAATAAACAATCAGCTATAGTATCAAACCTCCAATAAACAACCAGCTATAGTATCAAACCTCCAATAAACAAACAGCTATAGTATCAAACAACCAGCTATAGTATCAAACAACCAGCTATAGTATCAAACCTCCAATAAACAACCAGCTATAGTATCAAACAACCAGCTATAGTATCAAACCTCCAATAAACAACCAGCTATAGTATCAAACAACCAGCTATAGTATCAAACAACCAGCTATAGTATCAAACCTCCAATAAACAACCAGCTATAGTATCAAACCTCCAATAAACAACCAGCTATAGTATCAAACAACCAGCTATAGTATCAAACCTCCAATAAACAAACAGCTATAGTATCAAACCTCCAATAAACAATCAGCTATAGTATCAAACCTCCAATAAACAACCAGCTATAGTATCAAACCTCCAATAAACAATCAGCTATAGTATCAAACCTCCAATAAACAACCAGCTATATTATCAAACCTCCAATAAACAACCAGCTATAGTATCAATGGTATGGGTGGACAAAATCCACATGCGTGGAAAATCCAAACACTTTTTCCGACTGTTATCAGTGAAGGAAGAGCCTTTCCGTGTGCAGATGTCTCCTTCTATAGGTCAGAGTTGTGTTTTGGTCCATTCTGATCCAGGCTGGCCTCCTGCTCCAGTCCTGTACAACTGTGGAGAGGGTAGTTCTCCACAAGAGGGCGGTAGAGACTTCTGTAAGTCTCACGTGGTAGAAAACAGAGGTTTGTTTTTATCTAAAAAGGAAAGAAATGAGCCACCAACAGAGTCAAATGTATTAAAAAAAAATAGACTTACATTAATGACTGAAGCGCTCAGCACCACACCTGTCTGACTGAGGTGTTCAGCACCACACCTGTCTGACTGAGGTGTTCAGCATCACACCTGTCTGACTGAGGTGTTCAGCATCACACCTGTCTGACTGAGGTGTTCAGCACCACACCTGTCTGACTGAGGTGTTCAGCACCACACCTGTCTGACTGAGGTGTTCAGCATCACACCTGTCTGACTGAGGCGCTCAGCACCACACCTGTCTGACTGAGGCGTTCAGCACCACACCTGTCTGACTGAGTAGTTCAGCACCACACCTGTCTGACTGAGTAGTTCAGCATCACACCTGTCTGACTGAGGCGCTCAGCACCACACCTGTCTGACTGAGTAGTTCAGCACCACACCTGTGAAGCTCAGCACCACACTGACTGAGGTGCGCTCAGCACCACACCTGTCTGACTGAGGTGTTCAGCATCACACCTGTCTGACTGAGGTGTTCAGCATCACACCTGTCTGACTGAGGTGTTCAGCATCACACCTGTCTGACTGAGGTGTTCAGCATCACACCTGTCTGACTGAGGTGTTCAGCATCACACCTGTCTGACTGAGGTGTTCAGCATCACACCTGTCTGACTGAGGTGTTCAGCATCACACCTGTCTGACTGAGGTGTTCAGCATCACACCTGTCTGACTGAGGCGTTCAGCATCACACCTGTCTGACTGAGGCGCTCAGCACCACACCTGTCTGACTGAGGCGCTCAGCACCACACCTGTCTGACTGAGGTGTTCAGCATCACACCTGTCTGACTGAGGCGCTCAGCACCACACCTGTCTGACTGAGGCGCTCAGCACCACACCTGTCTGACTGAGTAGTTCAGCACCACACCTGTCTGACTGAAGCGCTCAGCACCACACCTGTCTGACTGAGGTGTTCAGCATCACACCTGTCTGACTGAGGTCAGTTCTGACTGAGGTGTTCAGCATCACACCTGTCTGACTGAGGTGTTCAGCATCACACCTGTCTGACTGAGGTGTTCAGCATCACACCTGTCTGACTGAGGTGTTCAGCATCACACCTGTCTGACTGAGGCGTTCAGCATCACACCTGTCTGACTGAGGCGTTCAGCACCACACCTGTCTGACTGAGGTGTTCAGCATCACACCTGTCTGACTGAGGCGTTCAGCATCACACCTGTCTGAGCATCACACCTGTCTGACTGAGGCGTTCAGCATCACACCTGTCTGAGGTGTTGACTGAGGCGTTCAGCATCACACCTGTCTGACTGAGGCGTTCAGCACCACACCTGTCTGACTGAGGTGTTCAGCATCACACCTGTCTGACTGAGGTGTTCAGCATCACACCTGTCTGACTGAGGTGTTCAGCATCACACCTGTCTGACTGAGGCGCTCAGCACCACACCTGTCTGACTGAGGTGTTCAGCATCACACCTGTCTGACTGAGGCGCTCAGCACCACACCTGTCTGACTGAGTAGTTCAGCACCACACCTGTCTGACTGAAGCGCTCAGCACCACACCTGTCTGACTGAGGTGTTCAGCATCACACCTGTCTGACTGAGGTGTTCAGCATCACACCTGTCTGACTGAGGTGTTCAGCATCACACCTGTCTGACTGAGGTGTTCAGCATCACACCTGTCTGACTGAGGTGTTCAGCATCACACCTGTCTGACTGAGGCGTTCAGCACCACACCTGTCTGACTGAGGTGTTCAGCATCACACCTGTCTGACTGAGGTGTTCAGCATCACACCTGTCTGACTGAGGCGTTCAGCATCACACCTGTCTGACTGAGGCGTTCAGCATCACACCTGTCTGACTGAGGCGTTCAGCACCACACCTGTCTGACTGAGGCGTTCAGCATCACACCTGTCTGACTGAGGCGTTCAGCATCACACCTGTCTGACTGAGGTGTTCAGCATCACACCTGTCTGACTGAGCGCTCAGCACCACACCTGTCTGACTGAGGCGTTCAGCATCACACCTGTCTGACTGAGGCGTTCAGCACCACACCTGTCTGACTGAGGTGTTCAGCACCACACCTGTCTGACTGAGGCGTTCAGCACCACACCTGTCTGACTGAGGTGTTCAGCATCACACCTGTCTGACTGAGGTGTTCAGCATCACACCTGTCTGACTGAGGTGTTCAGCATCACACCTGTCTGACTGAGGTGTTCAGCATCACACCTGTCTGACTGAGGTGTTCAGTTCATCACACCTGTCTGACTGAGGTGTTCAGCACCACACCTGTCTGACTGAGGTGTTCAGCATCACACCTGTCTGACTGAGGTGTTCAGCATCACACCTGTCTGACTGAGGCGTTCAGCACCACACCTGTCTGACTGAGGTGTTCAGCACCACACCTGTCTGACTGAGGTGTTCAGCACCACACCTGTCTGACTGAGGTGTTCAGCATCACACCTGTCTGACTGAGGTGTTCAGCATCACACCTGTCTGACTGAGGTGTTCAGCATCACACCTGTCTGACTGAGGTGTTCAGCATCACACCTGTCTGACTGAGGTGTTCAGCATCACACCTGTCTGACTGAGGTGTTCAGCATCACACCTGTCTGACTGAGGTGTCCAGCATCACACCTGTCTGACTGAGGTGTTCAGCATCACACCTGTCTGACTGAGGTGCTCAGCACCACACCTGTCTGACTGAGGCGTTCAGCATCACACCTGTCTGACTGAGGCGTTCAGCATCACACCTGTCTGACTGAGGTGTTCAGCACCACACCTGTCTGACTGAGGTGTTCAGCATCACACCTGTCTGACTGAGGTGTTCAGCACCACACCTGTCTGACTGAGGTGTTCAGCATCACACCTGTCTGACTGAGGTGTTCAGCACCACACCTGTCTGACTGAGGCGTTCAGCACCACACCTGTCTGACTGAGGTGTTCAGCATCACACCTGTCTGACTGAGTAGTTCAGCACCACACCTGTCTGACTGAGGTTTTCAGCATCACACCTGTCTGACTGAGGTGTTCAGCATCACACCTGTCTGACTGAGGTGTTCAGCATCACACCTGTCTGACTGAGGCGTTCAGCATCACACCTGTCTGACTGAGGTGTTCAGCATCACACCTGTCTGACTGAGGCGTTCAGCATCACACCTGTCTGACTGAGGTGTTCAGCATCACACCTGTCTGACTGAGGCGTTCAGCACCACACCTGTCTGACTGAGTAGTTCAGCACCACACCTGTCTGACTGAGGTGTTCAGCATCACACCTGTCTGACTGAGGCGTTCAGCATCACACCTGTCTGACTGAGACGTTCAGCATCACACCTGTCTGACTGAAGCGCTCAGCATCACACCTGTCTGACTGAGGTGTTCAGCATCACACCTGTCTGACTGAGGTGTTCAGCATCACACCTGTCTGACTGAGGTGTTCAGCACCACACCTGTCTGACTGAGGTGTTCAGCATCACACCTGTCTGACTGAGGTGTTCAGCATCACACCTGTCTGACTGAGGTGTTCAGCATCACACCTGTCTGACTGAGGTGTTCAGCATCACACCTGTCTGACTGAGGCGTTCAGCATCACACCTGTCTGACTGAGGTGTTCAGCATCACACCTGTCTGACTGAGGCGTTCAGCACCACACCTGTCTGACTGAGTAGTTCAGCACCACACCTGTCTGACTGAGGTGTTCAGCATCACACCTGTCTGACTGAGGCGTTCAGCATCACACCTGTCTGACTGAGGCGTTCAGCATCACACCTGTCTGACTGAGACGTTCAGCATCACACCTGTCTGACTGAAGCGCTCAGCATCACACCTGTCTGACTGAGGTGTTCAGCATCACACCTGTCTGACTGAGGTGTTCAGCATCACACCTGTCTGACTGAGGTGTTCAGCACCACACCTGTCTGACTGAGGTGTTCAGCATCACACCTGTCTGACTGAGGTGTTCAGCACCACACCTGTCTGACTGAGGCGTTCAGCATCACACCTGTCTGACTGAGGCGTTCAGCATCACACCTGTCTGGACAGCAACATATTGCTGTAATGCTGTCTGATTCGCCACTAATTCTGCTTTGATGTGCACAAACTGCACATCTGTGTGCTGCTGGAAATCTTCCTGGTGTTTACAGATGTAGGGTCCTAATTTGAGCCAAAATAACCCTGCAGCAACAGTACATGTGAATTATTATGTGGAATATAATTCATTGAAGAGGCACTAAACGTGGTTTTAAAGCTGGTTTCATGCAATTCTACACATTTTGCCAAGCAGTGTTCTTGCAGTGTTCTATGCAGTGTTCTTATGCAGTGTTTTATGCAGTGTTCTTATGCAGTGTTCTTATGCAGCGTTCTTATGCAGCGTTCTTGTGCAGTGTTCTTGCAGTGTTCTTACGCAGCTTTCTTGCAACATTCTTGCAGTGTTCTTGCAGTGTTCTTATGCAGTGTTCTTAAGCAGTGTTCTTGCAGTGTTCTTATGCAGTGTTCTTATGAAGTGTTCTTAAGCAGTGTTCTTGCAGTGTTCTTATGCAGTGTTCTTATGCGGTGTTCTTAAGCAGTGTTCTTGCAGTGTTCTTAAGCAGTGTTCTTATGCAGTGTTCTTATGCAGTGTTCTTATGCAGTGTTCTTATGCAGTGTTATTATGCAGTGTTCTTATGCAGTGTTCTTATGCAGTGTTCTTAAGCAGTGATCTTAAGCAGCGTTCTTAAGCAGCGTTCTTAAGCAGTGTTCTTATGCAGTGTTCTTATGCAGTGTTCTTAAGCAGTGTTCTTGCAGTGTTCTTATGCAGTGTTTTTGCAGTGTTCTTGCAGTGTTATTATGCAGTGTTCTTGCAGTGTTCTTATGCAGTGTTCTTAAGCAGTGTCCTTGCAGTGTTCTTATGCAGTGTTCTTAAGCAGTGTTCTTATGCAGTGTTCTTAAGCAGTGTTCTTGCAGTGTTCTTATGCAGTGTTCTTAAGCAGTGTTCTTGCAGTGTTCTTATGCAGTGTTCTTAAGCAGTGTTCTTGCAGTGTTCTTATGCAGTGTTCTTAAGCAGTGTTCTTGCAGTGTTCTTAAGCAGCATTCTTATGAAGTGTTCTTAAGCAGTGTTCTTGCAGTGTTCTTATGCTGTGTTCTTGCAGTGTTCTTATGCAGTGTTCTTGCAGTGTTCTTATGCAGTGTTCTTAAGCAGTGTTCTTGCAGTGTTCTTATGCAGTGTTCTTAAGCAGTGTTCTTGCAGTGTTCTTATGCAGTGTTCTTAAGTAGTGTTCTTATACAGTGTTCTTAAGCAGTGTTCTTGCAGTGTTCTTATGCAGTGTTCTTGCAGTGTTCTTAAGCAGTGTTCTTATGCAGTGTTCTTAAGCAGTGTTCTTGCAGTGTTCTTATGCAGCGTTCTTAAGCAGCGTTCTTAAGCAGTGTTCTTGCAATGTTCTTATGCAGTGTTCTTGCAATGTTCTTATGCAGTGTTCTTAAGCAGTGTTCTTAAGCAGTGTTCTTATGCAGTTTTCTTAAGCAGTGTTCTTATGCAGTGTTCTTATGAAGTGTTCTTAAAGCAGTGTTCTTGCAGTGTTCTTATGCAGTGTTCTTAAGCAGTGTTTTTAAGCAGTGTTCTTATGCAGTGTTCCTATGCAGTGTTCTTGCAGTGTTCTTACAGTGTTCTTATGCAGTGTTCTTATGCAGTGTTCTTATGCAGTGTTCCTATGCAGTGTTCTTATGCGGTGTTCTTATGCAGTGTTCTTGCAGTGTTCTTATGCAGTGTTCTTGCAGTGTTCTTATGCAGTGTTCTTATGCAGTGTTCTTATGCAGTGTTCTTAAGCAGTGTTTTATGCAGTGTTCTTATGCAGTGTTCTTATGCAGCGTTCTTATGCAGCGTTCTTGCAACATTCTTGCAGTGTTCTTGCAGTGTTCTTATGCAGTGTTCTTAAGCAGTGTTCTTGCAGTGTTCTTATGCAGTGTTCTTATGAAGTGTTCTTAAGCAGTGTTCTTGCAGTGTTCTTATGCAGTGTTCTTATGCAGTGTTCTTAAGCAGTGTTCTTGCAGTGTTCTTATGCAGTGTTCCTATGCAGTGTTCTTGCAGTGTTCTTGCAGTGTTCTTATGCAGTGTTCTTATGCAGTGTTCTTATGCAGTGTTCCTATGCAGTGTTCTTATGCGGTGTTCTTATGCAGTGTTCTTGCAGTGTTCTTATGCATTGTTCTTGCAGTGTTCTTATGCAGTGTTCTTATGCAGTGTTCTTATGCAGTGTTCTTATGCAGTGTTCTTGCAGTGTTCTTATGCAGTGTTCTTGCAGTGTTCTTATGCAGTGTTCTTATGCAGTGTTCTTATGCAGTGTTCTTATGCAGTGTTCTTATGCAGGGTTCTTGCAGTGTTCTTATGCAGTGTTCTTGCAGTGTTCCTATGCAGTGTTCTTGCGATCTTTGTAACTCAAACATAACTAAATCATTTGGCGAATTTTATATGTTCCTCGACTGTCTAGTTTCTATTTTGGTGATTGTTAGTTCTCAAAGATGTTCTTATTTAATATATATATATATATATATATATATATATATATATATATATATATATATATATATATATATATATATATAGGTCCGTTATCTGTTTTACTCTATATCTGGTTTTAGTCCTTTAATTATGCACTGAAAACCTTTGACCAGCCCAGTTATAATTTTTTTTAAGACAAAAATTGTGAGTGGCTGCAAAATGTATATAGAGGAAACACTGATACATTTGCAGGTCAAATAAGTTTGGCAGGAGTCTGTCAGCAGGGTTTGGCAGGAGTCTGTATGCAGGGTTTGGCAGGAGTCTGTCTGCAGGTTTTGGCAGGAGTCTGTCAGCAGGGTTTGGCAGGAGTCTGTCAGCAGGGTTTGGCAGGGCTGAGGGAGTGCGCGGTGGGGATGGCTGAGTGAGAGTTGGGGAGGGCTGAGAGGGCGGTGGGGAGGGCTGAGGGAGAGGTGGGGAGGGGAGGGGAGGGCTGAGAGGGCGGTCGGGAGGGCTGAGGGAGAGGTGGGGACGGCTGAGGGAGAGGTGGGGAGGGCTGAGGAAGAGGTGGGGAGGGGAGGGCTGAGAGGGCGGTGGAGAGGGCTGAGGGAGAGGTGGGGAGGGCTGAGGGAGAGGTGGGGAGGGCTGAGAGAGAGGTGGGGAGGGCTGAGGGAGAGGTGGGGAGGGGAGGGCTGAGAGGGCGGTGGGGAGGGCTGAGGGAGAGGTGGGGAGGGGAGGGCTGAGAGGGCGGTGGGGAGGGCTGAGGGAGAGGTGGGGAGGGGAGGGCTGAGAGGGCGGTGGGGAGGGCTGAGGGAGAGGTGGGGAGGGGAGGGCTGAGAGGGCGGTGAGGAGGGCTGAGAGGGCGGTGGGGAGGGCTGATGGAGAGGTGGGGAGGGTTGAAAGGGCGGTGGGGAGGGCTGATGGAGAGGTGGGGAGGGCTGATGGAGAGTTGGGGAGGGCTGATGGAGAGTTGGGGAGGGCTGATGGAGAGTTGGGGAGGGCTGATGGAGAGTTGGGGAGGGCTGATGGAGAGGTGGGGAGGTCTGAGGGAGAGGTGGGGAGGGCTGAGGGAGAGGTGGGGAGGGCTGATGGAGAGGTGGGGAGGGCTGAGGGAGAGGTGGGGAGGGCTGAGGGAGAGGTGGGGAGGGGAGGGCTGAGAGAGAGGTGGGGAAGGCTGAGGGAGAGGTGGGGAGGGCTGAGGGAGAGGTGGGGAGGGGAGGGGAGGGCTGAGAGGGCGGTCGGGAGGGGAGGGAGAGGTGGGGACGGCTGAGGGAGAGGTGGGGAGGGCTGAGGAAGAGGTGGGGAGGGGAGGGCTGAGAGGGCGGTGGAGAGGGCTGAGGGAGAGGTGGGGAGGGCTGAGGAAGCGGTGGGGGGCTGAGGGAGAGGTGGGGAGGGGAAGGCTGAGAGGGCGGTGGGGAGGGCTGAGGGAGAGGTGGGGAGGGCTGAGGGAGAGGTGGGGAGGGCTGAGAGAGAGGTGGGGAGGGCTGAGGGAGAGGTGGGGAGGGGAGGGCTGAGAGGGCGGTGGGGAGGGCTGAGGGAGAGGTGGGGAGGGGAGGGCTGAGAGGGCGGTGGGGAGGGCTGAGGGAGAGGTGGGGAGGGGAGGGCTGAGAGGGCGGTCGGGAGGGCTGAGGGAGAGGTGGGGAGGGGAGGGCTGAGAGGGCGGTGAGGAGGGCTGAGAGGGCGGTGGGGAGGGCTGATGGAGAGGTGGGGAGGGTTGAGAGGGCGGTGGGGAGGGCTGATGGAGAGGTGGGGAGGGCTGATGGAGAGTTGGGGAGGGCTGATGGAGAGTTGGGGAGGGCTGATGGAGAGTTGGGGAGGTGGAGAGTTGGGGAGGGCTGATGGAGAGGTGGGGAGGGCTGAGGGAGAGGTGGGGAGGGCTGAGGGAGAGGTGGGGAGGGCTGAGGGAGAGGTGGGGAGGGCTGAGGGAGAGGTGGGGAGGGCTGATGGAGAGGTGGGAGGGCTGAGGGAGAGGTGGGGAGGGCTGAGGGAGAGGTGGGGAGGGGAGGGCTGAGAGGGAGGTGGGGAGGGCTGAGGGAGAGGTGGGGAGGGCTGAGGGAGAGGTGGGGAGGGCTGAGGGAGAGGTGGGGAGGGCTGAGGGAGAGGTGGGGTGGGCTGATGGAGATGTGGGGAGGGCTGAGGGAGTGAGTGTTGAGTACTGCAGCAGGCAGCTGAGTGAAATGTTACAAAATGCAATAAGCATTTCTATAACTCACCATACTATAACATGTACAGCCCATGTGAGCAGAGTCATGACAGAGAATAAAATATTGATTTGAAATTTAGAAAGAGAAAGAGGGGAGATCTACAGGTGCAACACGCGTTACTAATTTGAGTGGGATCTTTGATTGCTGACTGGCTCCGTTCAGATTGCAAGGTGGCTGATGTGTACGGTGCGTAACAGGCGCTGGTCTTTCTCTACGCTCATTTGGTCTGAAAGAATGGTGCCTCAAGTATGTCAACGGAATCAATACTGTAGACTGTTAATGATCCTGCATTATCATTGTCAAACATGACTGGTGTTTAGCCTATATACACTACTTGACCAAAATAATGTGGACACTTGCTTGTCCAACATCTCAACATCCCAAAATCATGGGCATAAATATGTAGTTGGTCCCCCTTTTGCTGTTATAACAGCCTCCACTCTTCTGGGAAGGTTTTCTGATAGATGTTGGAACATTGCTGCTTGGACTTGCTTACATTCAGCCACAAGAGCATTAGTGAGGTCGGGCACTGATGTTGGGTGATTAGGCCTGGCTCACAATCGGTGTTCCAATTCATCCCAAAGGTTTTAGATGGGGTTGAGGTCAGGGCTCTCAAGTTCTTTCAAACCAATCTCGACAAACCATTTCTGTAGGGATCTCACTTTATACACAGGGGCATTGTCATGCTGAAACAGGAAAGAGCCTTTCCCAAACTGTTGCCACAAAGTTGGAAGTATAGAATCATCTAGTATGTCATTGTATGCTGTTGCGTTAAGATTTCCCTTCACTGGAACTAAGGGGCCGAGCCCAAACCATGAAAAACAGCCCCAGACCATTATTCCTCATCCACCAAACTTTACAGTTGGCACTATGTATTGGGGCAGGTAGTAATCCCCTGGCATCCGTCAAACCCAGATTCGCCTGTCGGACTGCCAGATGGTGAAGTGTGATTCATCCCTCCTGAGAACGCGTTTCCACTGCTCCATAGTCCAATGGCGGCGATCTTTACACCACTCCAGCCGACATTTGGCTTTGCGCATGGTGATCTTAGGCTTGTGTGCTGCTACTCTGCCATGGAAACCCACGACGAACATTTCTTGTGACTAATATCGAGACTATTTCATAATCATGTTTTCTGGAAAAAACATACGTCTAAACCATTCAATATGAATCACTTCTATAGTTCCGATTAAATCATTTGGTGTGATGAACCACTAACAAAGTGAGAACTCCAGAGATCAAGGTTAACCAGTTGTATTTAGATTGTCAATATGTTGAGACACTTATTGGATAAATGTGGCAACTGTCATGTGCCTTTTACTGAGAAGTGATTTACTTCAGTCCACTCTACCGTAAATGCCTGATTGGTGGAGTGCTGCAGAGATGGTTGTCCTTCTGGGAGGTTCTCCTATCTCTACAGATGAACTCTGTAGCTCTGTTAGGGTGACCATCGGGTTCTTGGTCACCTCCCTGACCAAGGACTTTCTCCCCCAATTGTTCAGTTTTGCCGGGCAGCCAGCTCTAGGAAGAGTCTAGGTGGTTCCAAACTTCCGTTCAAAAATAATGGAGGCCACTGTGTTCAGCGGGACCTTCAATGCAGGTACTTTTCCTCAGATCTCTGTCTCGAAAAAAATCCTGTCTCGGAGCTCTAGGAACAATTCCTTCGACCTCATGGCTTGGATTTTGCTCTGACGTGCACTGTCAACTGTGGGACCTTATATAGACAGATGTGTACCTTTCCAAATCATGACCAATCAATTGCATTTATCACAGGTGCACACCAATCAGGGTGTAGAAACATCTCAAGGATGATCAATGGAAACATAATCAATGGAAACAATTTCGAGTCTCATAGCAACAGGTCTGAATAAATATTTAAATAAGGCATTTCTGTGTTTTTAAAATAAGGCTGTAACGTAACAAAATGTGGAAAAAGAGAAGGTGTCTGAATACGTTCCGAAGGCACTGCACTGTATGTAATGTTGATTCGTTTATTAAATAAAGATTAGACAATGTTATGTTCCCCAGCAACAAAAACAGAAATGTCACTCAAACAGAACCAACGGTCACTTACAATAACTAAAACGAAAGAGGTGGGGTTTTAGGAGGGGTTCTTAAAGACATTCATGCTGGGGTCCACTGAAAGTTGTATAGGGACCCTAAAAGACACCTACTAAATGTGCCCAAGACGAGGCAAACAAAATTAAAACCCAAACTTAAAAACTGTTTGGGCTCTTCCTAGAGCTGGCTGATCTGTGAGCTGCTCTGACAGCTGGTGCTTCAAGCTAGTGAGGGAGATATAAGACTCCAGCTTCATTGATTTTTGCAGTTCGTTCCAGTCATTGGCAGCAGAGAACTGGAAGGAAAGGCAACCAAAGGAGGAATTGGCTTTGGGGGTGACCAGTGAGATATACCTACTGAGACAGGGAGACAGACTGCGATTAGACAGGGAGACACAGACAGAGATTAGACAGGGAGACACAGACAGAAATTAGACGGGGAGACACAGACAGAGACTAGACAGGGAGACACAGAGATTATACAGGGAGACCGACAGAGATTAGAAACGGAGACATAGAGATTAGACTGGGAGACATACAGAGATTAGACAAACATAGATTAGATAGACAGCAATTAGACAGACAGAGATTAGACTGGGAGACAGACAGAGATTAGACTGGGAGACAGACAGAGATTAGACAGGGAGACACAGAGATTAGACAGGGAGACAGACAGAGATTAGAAACAGAGACATAGATATTAGACAGGGAGACATACAGAGATTAGACAAACATAGATTAGATAGACAGCGATTAGACAGTAAGAGATTAGACTGGGAGACAGACAGAGATTAGATAGGGAGACAGACAGAGATTAGAAACGGAGACATAGAGATTAGACTGGGAGACAGACAGAGACTAGACAGGGATACAGACAGAGATTAGACAGGGATACAGACAGAGATTAGACAGGGAGACAGACAGAGATTAGACAGGGAAACAGACAGAGATTAGACAGGGATACAGACAGAGATTAGACAGGGATACAGACAGAGATAAGACAGGGATATAGACAGAGATTAGACAGGGAAACAGACAGAGAATAGACAGGGATACAGACAGAGATTAGACAGGGATACAGACAGAGATTAGACAGGGATACAGACAGAGATTAGACAGGGAGACAGACAGAGATTAGACAGGGATACAGACAGAGATTAGACAGGGAGACAGACAGAGATTAGACAGGGAGACACAGAGATTAGACAGGGATACAGACAGAGATTAGACAGGGAGATACAGATATTAGACAGGGATACAGACAGATATTAGACAGGGAGATACAGAGATTAGACAGGGATACAGACAGATATTAGACAGGGAGACAGACAGAGATTAGACAGGGAGATACAGAGATTAGACAGGGATACAGACAGAGATTAGACAGGGATACAGACAGAGATTAGACAGGGAGACACAGAGATTAGACAGGGAGACACAGAGATTAGACAGGGAGACACAGAGATTAGACAGGGAGACACAGAGATTAGACAGGGAGACACAGAGATTAGACAGGGAGACACAGAGATTAGACAGGGAGACACAGAGATTAGACAGGGAGACACAGAGATTAGACAGGGATACACACAGAGATTAGACAGGGATACAGACAGAGATTAGACAGGGATACAGACAGAGATTAGACAGGGATACAGACAGAGATTAGACAGGGAGACACAGAGATTAGACAGGGAGACAGACAGAGATTAGACAGGGATACAGACAGAGATTAGACAGGGATACAGACAGAGATTAGACAGGGATACAGACACACAGCATTCTTATTTCCCAGCCCAGGAATAGAATCAATTCAAAGATGACATGTATGAAGTCACACTCTCAATCATCCAATGAGAAGTCAATGTAGCAGACACATCCTGCTCAAACCAATTCTCTCATTTTAAAACTCTGATAATGGGATTATCCCCAAATGTTTATGGTGAATACATCAGAGGTCATGGAAAGGCACATGTAGGGTTGAGTCCCAAAATGGCACCCTCTGATATTGGCAGAAAGCTCACATTCTTGGTTTATGTATGTGGGGGGGAGTGTACGTATGGGGGGCAGGAGGTGGGGTGTGTGTGTGTATGTGTGGCGGCGGGGGGAGGGGGGAGGGTGTGTATGTATGTAGGGGGGGGGGAGAGAGGGTGTATGTATGTGTGGGGGCGGAGGGAGCGGGGTGTATGAATTTGTGGGGGCGGGGGGGCGTGTATGTGGGGGGCGGAGGGAGGGGTGTATGTATTTGTGGGGGCGGAGGGAGGGGGTGTATGTATTTGTGGGGGCGGGGGGGGGTGTATGTATGTGTGTCTTGACCGATTAACACACACTAGTCTGTGCTGAGATTTCCTCCTGGATTGAAATGGCATTTTTTTGTTGTTTATTTTTCACTTGGTCGGCCGTTTCTCTCCTTCTCCTGAGTAATCCTCATGCACTGCAGTTTCAAGATATCATCAAAATAAAAAGTATTTTTCTACCACCATGCCTATCTGTGGGGATGTGTGTGTGTGTGTGTGTGTGTGTGTGTGTGTGTGTGTGTGTGTGTGTGTGTGTGTGTGTGTGTGTGTGTGTGTGTGTGTGTGTGTGTGTGTGTGTGTGTGTGTGTGTGTGTGTGTGTGTGTGTGTGTGTGTGTGTGTGTGTGTGTGTGTGTGTGTGTGTGTGTGTGTGTGTGTGTGTGTGCGTGCGTGCGTGTGTGCGCGTGCGTGTGTGTCACAACAGACAGAGGAGTGTCACAGGAATTTCTTATTTTCTCTGTACAATCCTGCTGGAATATAAACTGCTGGTAAACAAGTAGTGTTATGTATATAAGATGCAAATACATTTAATAAAAGTGGTGGATCCTCCTTAAGAGAAGGTTAGGATTGTTTTATTATATTAATTTAGATCCACATTAGCCAATGGCGACAGCTAGTATTATTGAGGAATGAATATAAACATAATTTGACATGTTTCTATGAACTTTGCGGATACAATTTGGATTTTTTTGTCTGCCTGTTGTGACTGCGTCTGAGCCTGTGGATTACTGAAGAAAACGCTCGAACAAAACTGAGGTTTTCGGATATAAAGAGAGACTTTATTGAACAAAAGGAAAATGTATTGAATAAATTAATGTCTTCTGAGTGCAACCATATGGAGATCATCAAAGGTAAGTGATTAATTTTATTTATATTTCTGACTTGTGTAACTCCTCTACTTGGCTGGTTACTGTTTGTAATGATTTGTCTGCTGGGCGATGTTCTCAAATAATTGTAAGGTATGCTTTCGCCATAAAGCATTTTTGAAATCTGATACCATGGTTGGATTCACAAGAAGTTAATCTTTAAACCTATGGAAAATAGTTGTATTTTTTCTGAATTTTTATAATGAGTATTTCTGTATTTGAATTTGTCGCTCTGCAATCTCTCTAGATGACGCTAGCATCCACATAACCTAGTGAGGTTAACTGGCTTGCCTAGTTAAATAAAGGTAAAAACAATAAATAACAACCATTGAATATGTTTTGACAGTTTAGTTTCCTCAAATTGTTCAACAGCCACACCATTCGTTACCAGATTCAGCTGAGGTCTAGCACTTAAGGAATGATTTGGAATGATGCTCTTAGTTTTAGAGATGTTCAGGAACAGTTTATTACTGACCACCTCTTCAAAACAGACTGCAACTCTTTGTTAAAACCTCTTACAGCTCCCCCCTACTTTGTGCAATTTCCGCCTGAAGACATACCCAAATCTAACAGCCTGTAGCTCAGGCACAGAACCAAGGATATGCATATTCTTGGTACCATTTGAAAGAAAATACTCTGAAGTTTGTGTACATATGATTTGAATGTAGGAGAATATAACACAATATATCTGGTTTCGATAAAACAATGAAAAAAAAACTAAATTTTGTATTTTTTATTTTTGTATCATCATCGTTAAAATGAACAAGATAAAACAAAAATTCAGATAGGATGATGGGGATAATTTCAGTGAAAAATATAAGAGGGCAACAGTACTTGTGCAAAGTTTCTGAATGCTAACTTCCAAAATGAGTGTGCTACATTACATGTATCAGGAAGTCACCCAGGTGCCCCACACAAGTGGCCAAATTTGTGAAGGTATACATTTTGAAACAAATAACTATATACAAAATACCAAAATGGTATTCTAACACACCCCCCCAAAAAAATAATTGGGGAGAAAATAAATGTTTTTTTTTTTTTTATATATATGAAGAAAAAAATATATATACATTTACAAAATAACATGGGTAACTATTTACACACTTTCAATATATGGAAGACCCTCAGTCCTCTATCAAATCAAATCTATGTATATAGCCCCAGCCTAAAACCCCAAACAGCAAGCAATGCAGGTGTAGAAGCACGGTGGCTAGGAAAAACTCCCTAGAAAGGCCAAAACCTAGGAAGAAACCTAGAGAGGAACCAGGCTATGAGGGGTGGCCAGTCCTCTTCTGGCTGTGCCGGGTGGAGATTATAAACCTAGAGAGGAACCAGGCTATGAGGAGGGGTGGCCAGTCCTCTTCTGGCTGTCCCGGGTGGAGATCACAGTGGTTGTAGAGGGTGCAACAGGACAGCACCTCAAGAGTAAAAATGAAACTGGAACAGCGGCACAGCCTGGACTGGGGACAGCAAGGAGTCATCATGCCAGGTAGTCCTGAGGCATGGTCCTAGGGCTCAGGTCCTAGTTGAAACTGGAGCAGCAGCATGGCCAGGTGGACTGGGGACAGTAAGGAGTCATCATGACAGGTAGTCCTGAGGCATGGTCCTAGGGCTCAGGTCCTAGTTGAAACTGGAGCAGCAGCATGGCCAGGTGGACTGGGGACAGCAAGGAGTCATCATGTCAGGTAGTCCTGAGGCATGGTCCTAGGGCTCAGGTCAGTTGAAACTGGAGCAGCAGCATGGCCAGGTGGACTGGGGACAGCAAGGAGTCATCATGTCAGGTAGTCCTGAGGCATGGTCCTAGGGCTCAGGTCAGTTGAAACTGGAGCAGTAGCATGGCCAGGTGGACTGGGGACAGCAAGGAGTCATCATGTCAGGTAGTCCTGAGGCATGGTCCTAGGGCTCAGGTCAGTTGAAACTGGAGCAGCAGCATGGCCAGGTGGACTGGGGACAGCAAGGAGTCATCATGTCAGGTAGTCCTAAGGCATGGTCCTAGGGCTCAGGTCAGTTGAAACTGGAGCAGCAGCATGGCCAGGTGGACTGGGGACAGCAAGGAGTCATCATGTCAGGTAGTCCTGAGGCATGGTCCTAGGGCTCAGGTCCTAGTTGAAACTGGAGCAGCAGCACGGCCAGGTGGACTGGGGACAGTAAGGAGTCATCATGTCAGGTAGTCCTGAGGCATGGTCCTTGGGCTCAGGTCCTAGTTGAAACTGGAGCAGCAGCACGGCCAGGTGGACTGGGGACAGTAAGGAGTCATCATGTCAGGTAGTCCTGAGGCATGGTCCTAGGGCTCAGGTCCTAGTTGAAACTGGAGCAGCAGCACGGCCAGGTGGACTGGGGACAGCAAGGAGTCATCATGTCAGGTAGTCCTGATGCATGGTCCTAGGGCCCAGGTCAGTTGAAACTGGAGCAGCAGCATGGCCAGGTGGACTGGGGACAGCAAGGAGTCATCATGTCAGGTAGTCCTGAGGCATGGTCCTAGGGCTCAGGTCCTAGTTGAAACTGGAGCAGCAGCACGGCCAGGTGGACTGGGGACAGCAAGGAGTCATCATGCCAGGTAGTCCTGAGGCATGGTCCTAGGGCTCAGGTCCTAGTTGAAACTGGAGCAGCAGCATGGCCAGGTGGACTGGGGACAGTAAGGAGTCATCATGCCAGGTAGTCCTGACGCATGGTCCTAGGGCTCAGGTCCTCCGAGAGGGAGAAAGAGAGAATTAGAGAGAGCATAATTAAATTCACACAGGACACTGGATAAGACTCCCATTCGGAGCCAGTGTCACTGTGAAAGAAAATGTTCAGTTAGAATAGTTTCACATATGAGCCCTGTATCAACAGGTATAATAAACATATATATATATAGAGTACAGGGAACATAAGGTTGAATATATTATTATAGACCAGCTAGATCGACTGTCTCTATTATATTATGACAGACTAGCTAGATCTACGGTCTATATTATATTATGACAGACCAGCTAGATCTACTGTCTCTAATATATTATGACAGACCAGCTAGATCTACTGTCTCTATTATATTATGACAGACCAGCTAGATCTACTGTCTCTAATATATTATGACAGACCAGCTAGATCTACTGTCTCTATAATATTATGACAGACCAGCTAGATCTACTGTTTCTATTATATTATGACAGACCAGCTAGATCTACTGTCTCTATTATATTATGACAGACCAGCTAGATCTTCTGTCTCTATAATATTATGACAGACCAGCTAGATCTACTGTCTCTATTATATTATGACAGACCAGCTAGATCTACTGTCTCTAATATATTATGACAGACCAGCTAGATCTACTGTCTCTATTATATTATGACAGACCAGCTAGATCTACTGTCTCTAATATATTATGACAGACCAGCTAGATCTACTGTCTCTATTATATTATGACAGACCAGCTAGATCTACTGTCTCTATTATATTATGACAGACCAGCTAGATCTACTGCCTATATTATATTATGACAGACCAGCTAGATCTACTGTCTCCATTATATTATGACAGACCAGCTAGATCTACTGTCTCTATTATATTATGACAGACCAGCTAGATCTACTGTCTCTAATATATTATTACAGACCAGCTAGATCTACTGTCTCTATTATATTATTACAGACCAGCTAGATCTACTGTCTCTATTATATTATGACAGACCAGCTAGATCTACTGTCTCTATAATATTATGACAGACCAGCTAGATCTACTGTCTCTATAATATTATGACAGACCAGCTAGTCTCTAGATCTACTGTCTCTATTATATTATGACAGACCAGCTAGATCTACTGTCTCTATTATATTATGACAGACCAGCTAGATCTACTGTCTCTATTATATTATGACAGACCAGCTAGATCTACTGTCTCTATTATATTATGACAGACCAGCTAGATCTACTGTCTTTATTATATTATGACTGACCAGCTAGATCTACTGTCTTTATTATATTATGACAGACCAGCTAGATCTACTGTCTTTATTATATTATGACAGACCAGCGAGATCTACTGTCTATATTATATTATGACATTTCAGCTAGATCTACTGTTTCTATTATTTTATTACAGACCAGCTAGATCGACTGTCTCTATTATATTATGACAGACTAGCTAGATCTACTGTCTATATTATATTATGACAGACCAGCTAGATCTACTGTCTCTATTATATTATGACAGACCAGCTAGATCTACTGTCTCTAATATATTATTACAGACCAGCTAGATCTACTGTTTCTAATATATTATGACAGACCAGCTAGATCTACTGTCTCTATTATATTATGACAGACCAGCTAGATCTACTGTCTCTATTATATTATGACAGACCAGCTAGATCTACTGTCTATATTATATTATGACAGACCAGCTAGATCTACTGTCTCTATTATATTATGACAGACCAGCTAGATCTACTGTCTCTCTAATATTATGACAGACCAGCTAGATCTACTGTCTCTATAATATTATGACAGACCAGCTAGATCTACTGTCTCTATTATATTATGACAGACCAGCTAGATCTACTGTCTCTATTATATTATGACAGACCAGCTAGATCTACTGTCTCTATTATATTATGACAGACCAGCTAGATATACTGTCTCTAATATATTATGACAGACCAGCTAGATCTACTGTCTCTATTATATTATGACAGACCAGCTAGATCTACTGTCTCTATTATATTATGACAGACCAGCTAGATCTACTGTCTCTATTATATTATGACAGACCAGCTGGATCTACTGTCTCTATTATATTATGACAGACCAGCTAGATCTACTGTCTCTATTATATTATTACAGACCAGCTAGATCTACTGTCTCTATTATATTATGACAGACCAGCTAGATCTACTGTCTCTATAATATTATGACAGACCAGCTAGATCTACTGTCTCTATATATTATGACAGACCAGCTAGATCTACTGTCTCTATTATATTATGACAGACCAGCTAGATCTACTGTCTCTATTATATTATGACAGACCAGCTAGATCTACTGTCTCTATTATATTATGACAGACCAGCTAGATCTACTGTCTCTATTATATTATGACAGACCAGCTAGATCTATGACTATTATATTATGACAGACCAGCTAGATCTACTGTCTCTATTATATTATGACAGACCAGCTAGATCTACTGTCTCTATTATATTATGACAGACCAGCTAGATCTACTGTCTTTATTATATTATGACAGACCAGCTAGATCTACTGTCTCTATTATATTATGACAGACCAGCTAGATCTACTGTCTCTATTATATTATGACAGACCAGCTAGATCTACTGTCTCTATTATATTATTACAGACCAGCTAGATCTACTGTCTATATTATATTATGACATTTCAGCTAGATCTACTGTTTCTATTATTTTATTACAGACCAGCTAGATCGACTGTCTCTATTATATTATGACAGACTAGCTAGATCTACTGTCTATATTATATTATGACAGACCAGCTAGATCTACTGTCTCTATTATATTATGACAGACCAGCTAGATCTACTGTCTCTATTATATTATGACAGACCAGCTAGATCTACTGTCTCTATTATATTATGACAGACCAGCTAGATATACTGTCTCTAATATATTATGACAGACCAGCTAGATCTACTGTCTCTATTATATTATGACAGACCAGCTAGATCTACTGTCTCTATTATATTATGACAGACCAGCTAGATCTACTGTCTATATTATATTATGACAGACCAGCTAGATCTACTGTCTCTATTATATTATGACAGACCAGCTATATCTACTGTCTCTATTATATTATGACAGAGCAGCTGGATCTACTGTCTCTATTATATTATGACATTTCAGCTAGATCTACTGTCTCTATTATATTATTACAGACCAGCTAGATCTACTTGATCTACTGTCTCTATTATATTATGACAGACCAGCTAGATCTACTGTCTCTATTATATTATGACAGACCAGCTAGATCTACTGTCTCTATTATATTATGACAGACCAGCTAGATCTACTGTCTCTATTATATTATGACAGACCAGCTAGATCTACTGTCTCTATTATATTATGACAGACCAGCTAGATCTACTGTCTCTATTATATTATGACAGACCAGCTAGATCTACTGTCTCTATTATATTATGACAGACCAGCTAGATCTACTGTCTCTATTATATTATGACAGACCAGCTAGATCTACTGTCTCTATTATATTATGACAGACCAGCTAGATCTACTGTCTCTATTATATTATGACAGACCAGCTAGATCTACTGTCTTTATTATATTATGACAGACCAGCTAGATCTACTGTCTCTATTATATTATGACAGACCAGCTAGATCTACTGTCTATATTATATTATGACAGACCAGCTAGATCTACTGTTTCTATTATATTATTACAGACCAGCTAGATCTACTGTCTCTATTATATTATGACAGACCAGCTAGATCTACTGTCTCTATTATATTATGACAGACCAGCTAGATCTACTGTCTCTATTATATTATGACAGACCAGCTAGATCTACTGTCTCTATTATATTATGACAGACCAGCTAGATCTACTGTCTCTATTATATTATGACAGACCAGCTAGATCTACTGTCTCTATTATATTATGACAGACCAGCTAGATCTACTGTCTATATTATATTATGACAGACCAGCTAGATCTACTGTCTCTATTATTTTATTACAGACCAGCTAGATCGACTGTCTCTATTATATTATGACAGACTAGCTAGATCTACTGTCTATATTATATTATGACAGACCAGCTAGATCTACTGTCTCTATTATATTATGACAGACCAGCTAGATCTACTGTCTCTAATATATTATTACAGACCAGCTAGATCTACTGTCTCTATTATATTATGACAGACCAGCTAGATCTACTGTCTCTATTATATTATTACAGACCAGCTAGATCTACTGTCTCTATTATATTATTACAGACCAGCTAGATCTACTGTCTCTATTATATTATGACAGACCAGCTAGATCTACTGTCTCTATTATATTATGACAGACCAGCTAGATCTACTGTCTCTATTATATTATGACAGACCAGCTAGATCTACTGTCTCTATTATATTTTGACAGACCAGCTAGATCTACTGTCTCTATTATATTATGACAGACCAGCTAGATCTACTGTCTCTATAATATTATGACAGACCAGCTAGATCTACTGTCTCTATTATATTATGACAGACCAGCTAGATCTACTGTCTCTATTATATTATGACAGACCAGCTAGATCTACTGTCTCTATTATATTATGACAGACCAGCTAGATCTACTGTCTCTATTATATTATGACAGACCAGCTAGATCTACTGTCTCTATTATATTATTACAGACCAGCTAGATCTACTGTCTCTATTATATTATGACAGACCAGCTAGATCTACTGTCTTCATTATATTATGACAGACCAGCTAGATCTACTGTCTCTATTATATTATGACAGACCAGCTAGATCTACTGTCTTTATTATATTATGACAGACCAGCTAGATCTACTGTCTTTATTATATTATGACAGACCAGCTAGATCTACTGTCTCTATTATATTATGACAGACCAGCTAGATCTACTGTCTCTATTATTTTATTACAGACCAGCTAGATCTACTGTCTCTATTATATTATGACAGACTAGCTAGATCTACTGTCTCTATTATATTATGACAGACCAGCTAGATCTACTGTCTCTATTATATTATGACAGACCAGCTAGATCTACTGTCTCTATATATTATGACAGACCAGCTAGATCTACTGTCTCTATTATATTATGACAGACCAGCTAGATCTACTGTCTCTATTATATTATGACAGACCAGCTAGATCTACTGTCTCTATTATATTATGACAGACCAGCTAGATCTACTGTCTCTATAATATTATGACAGACCAGCTAGATCTACTGTCTCTATTATATTATGACAGACCAGCTAGATCTACTGTCTCTATTATATTATGACAGACCAGCTAGATCTACTGTCTCTATTATATTATGACAGACCAGCTAGATCTACTGTCTCTATTATATTATGACAGACCAGCTAGATCTACTGTCTCTATTATATTATGACAGACCAGCTAGATCTACTGTCTCTATTATATTATGACAGACCAGCTAGATCTACTGTCTCTATTATATTATGACAGACCAGCTAGATCTACTGTCTCTATTATATTATGACAGACCAGCTAGATCTACTGTCTCTATTATATTATGACAGACCAGCTAGATCTACTGTCTCTATTATATTATGACAGACCAGCTAGATCTACTGTCTCTATTATATTATGACAGACCAGCTAGATCTACTGTCTCTATTATATTATGACAGACCAGCTAGATCTACTGTCTCTATTATATTATGACAGACCAGCTAGATCTACTGTCTCTATTATATTATGACAGACCAGCTAGATCTACTGTCTCTATTATATTATGACAGACCAGCTAGATCTACTGTCTCTATTATATTATGACAGACCAGCTAGATCTACTGTCTCTATTATATTATGACAGACCAGCTAGATCTACTGTCTCTATTATATTATGACAGACCAGCTAGATCTACTGTCTCTATTATATTATGACAGACCAGCTAGATCTACTGTCTCTATTATATTATGACAGACCAGCTAGATCTACTGTCTCTATTATATTATGACAGACCAGCTAGATCTACTGTTTCTATTATATTATGACAGACCAGCTAGATCTACTGTCTCTATTATATTATGACAGACCAGCTAGATCTACTGTCTCTATTATATTATGACAGACCAGCTAGATCTACTGTCTCTCTAGATCTATTATATTATGACAGACCAGCTAGATCTACTGTCTCTATTATATTATGACAGACCAGCTAGATCTACTGTCTCTATTATATTATGACAGACCAGCTAGATCTACTGTCTCTATTATATTATGACAGACCAGCTAGATCTAGTGTCTCTATTAAAAATATGACAGACCAGCTAGATCTACTGTCTCTATTATATTATGACAGACCAGCTAGATCTACTGTCTCTATTATATTATGACAGACCAGCTAGATCTACTGTCTCTATTATATTATGACAGACCAGCTAGATCTACTGTCTCTATTATATTATGACAGACCAGCTAGATCTACTGTCTCTATTATATTATGACAGACCAGCTAGATCTACTGTCTCTATTATATTATGACAGACCAGCTAGATCTACTGTCTCTATTATATTATGACAGACCAGCTAGATCTACTGTCTCTATTATATTTATGACCAGCTAGATCTACTGTCTCTATTATATTATGACAGACCAGCTAGATCTACTGTCTCTATTATATTATGACAGACCAGCTAGATCTACTGTCTCTATTATATTATGACAGACCAGCTAGATCTACTGTCTCTATTATATTATGACAGACCAGCTAGATCTACTGTCTCTATTATATTATGACAGACCAGCTAGATCTACTGTCTCTATTATATTATGACAGACCAGCTAGATCTACTGTCTCTATTATATTATGACAGACCAGATCTAGATCTACTGTCTCTATTATATTATGACAGACCAGCTAGATCTACTGTCTCTATTATATTATGACAGACCAGCTAGATCTACTGTCTCTATTATATTATGACAGACCAGCTAGATCTACTGTCTCTATTATATTATGACAGACCAGCTAGATCTACTGTCTCTATTATATTATGACAGACCAGCTAGATCTACTGTCTCTATTATATTATGACAGACCAGCTAGATCTACTGTCTCTATTATATTATGACAGACCAGCTAGATCTACTGTCTCTATTATATTATGACAGACCAGCTAGATCTACTGTCTCTATTATATTATGACAGACCAGCTAGATCTACTGTCTCTATTATATTATGACAGACCAGCTAGATCTACTGTCTCTATTATATTATGACAGACCAGCTAGATCTACTGTCTCTATTATATTATTACAGACCAGCTAGATCTACTGTCTCTATTATATTATGACAGACCAGCTAGATCTACTGTCTCTATTATATTATGACAGACCAGCTAGATCTACTGTCTCTATTATATTATGACAGACCAGCTAGATCTACTGTCTCTATTATATTATGACAGACCAGCTAGATCTACTGTCTCTATTATATTATGACAGACCAGCTAGATCTACTGTCTCTATTATATTATGACAGACCAGCTAGATCTACTGTCTCTATTATATTATGACAGACCAGCTAGATCTACTGTCTCTATTATATTATGACAGACCAGCTAGATCTACTGTCTCTATTATATTATGACAGACCAGCTAGATCTACTGTCTCTATTATATTATGACAGACCAGCTAGATCTACTGTCTCTATTATATTATGACAGACCAGCTAGATCTACTGTCTCTATTATATTATGACAGACCAGCTAGATCTACTGTCTCTATTATATTATGACAGACCAGCTAGATCTACTGTCTCTATTATATTATGACAGACCAGCTAGATCTACTGTCTCTATTATATTATGACAGACCAGCTAGATCTACTGTCTCTATTATATTATGACAGACCAGCTAGATCTACTGTCTCTATTATATTATGACAGACCAGCTAGATCTACTGTCTCTATTATATTATGACAGACCAGCTAGATCTACTGTCTCTATTATATTATGACAGACCAGCTAGATCTACTGTCTCTATTATATTATGACAGACCAGCTAGATCTACTGTCTCTATTATATTATGACAGACCAGCTAGATCTACTGTCTCTATTATATTATGACAGACCAGCTAGATCTACTGTCTCTATTATATTATGACAGACCAGCTAGATCTACTGTCTCTATTATATTATGACAGACCAGCTAGATCTACTGTCTCTATTATATTATGACTGACCAGCTAGATCTACTGTCTCTATTATATTATGACAGACCAGCTAGATCTACTGTCTCTATTATATTATGACAGACCAGCTAGATCTACTGTCTCTATTATATTATGACAGACCAGCTAGATCTACTGTCTCTATTATATTATTACAGACCAGCTAGATCTACTGTCTCTATTATATTATGACAGACCAGCTAGATCTACTGTCTCTATTATATTATGACAGACCAGCTAGATCTACTGTCTCTATTATATTATGACAGACCAGCTAGATCTACTGTCTCTACTGTCTCTATTATATTATGACAGACCAGCTAGATCTACTGTCTCTATTATATTATGACAGACCAGCTAGATCTACTGTCTCTATTATATTATGACAGACCAGCTAGATCTACTGTCTCTATTATATTATGACAGACCAGCTAGATCTACTGTCTCTATTATATTATGACAGACCAGCTAGATCTACTGTCTCTATTATATTATGACAGACCAGCTAGATCTACTGTCTCTCTATTATATTATTATGACAGACCAGCTAGATCTACTGTCTCTATTATATTATGACAGACCAGCTAGATCTACTGTCTCTATTATATTATGACAGACCAGCTAGATCTACTGTCTCTATTATATTATGACAGACCAGCTAGATCTACTGTCTCTATTATATTATGACAGACCAGCTAGATCTACTGTCTCTATTATATTATGACAGACCAGCTAGATCTACTGTCTCTATTATATTATGACAGACCAGCTAAATCTACAGTCTCTATTATATTATGACAGACCAGCTAGATCTACTGTCTCTATATTTTATTATGACAGACCAGCTAGATCTACTGTCTCTATTATATTATGACAGACCAGCTAGATCTACTGTCTCTATTATATTATGACAGACCAGCTAGATCTACTGTCTCTATTATATTATGACAGACCAGCTAGATCTACTGTCTCTATTATATTATGACAGACCAGCTAGATCTACTGTCTCTATTATATTATGACAGACCAGCTAGATCTACTGTCTCTATTATTTTATTACAGACCAGCTAGATCTACTGTCTCTATTATATTATGACAGACCAGCTAGATCTACTGTCTCTATTATATTATGACAGACCAGCTAGATCTACTGTCTCTATTATATTATGACAGACCAGCTAGATCTACTGTCTCTATTATATTATGACAGACCAGCTAGATCTACTGTCTCTATTATATTATGACAGACCAGCTAGATCTACTGTCTCTATTATATTATGACAGACCAGCTAGATCTACTGATCTCTCTATTATATGACAGACCATAGATCTACAGACCAGCTAGATCTACTGTCTCTATTATATTATGACAGACCAGCTAGATCTACTGTCTCTATTATATTATGACAGACCAGCTAGATCTACTGTCTCTATTATATTATGACAGACCAGCTAGATCTACTGTCTCTATTATATTATGACAGACCAGCTAGATCTACTGTCTCTATTATATTATGACAGACCAGCTAGATCTACTGTCTCTATTATATATTATGACAGACCAGCTAAATCTACTGTCTCTATTATATTATGACAGACCAGCTAGATCTACTGTCTCTATATTTTATTATGACAGACCAGCTAGATCTACTGTCTCTATTATATTATGACAGACCAGCTAGATCTACTGTCTCTATTATATTATGACAGACCAGCTAGATCTACTGTCTCTATTATATTATGACAGACCAGCTAGATCTACTGTCTCTATTATATTATGACAGACCAGCTAGATCTACTGTCTCTATTATATTATGACAGACCAGCTAGATCTACTGTCTCTATTATATTATGACAGACCAGCTAGATCTACTGTCTCTATTATATTATGACAGACCAGCTAGATCTACTGTCTCTATTATATTATGACAGACCAGCTAGATCTACTGTCTCTATTATATTATGACAGACCAGCTAGATCTACTGTCTCTATTATATTATGACAGACCAGCTAGATCTACTGTCTCTATTATATTATGACAGACCAGCTAGATCTACTGTCTCTATTATATTATGACAGACCAGCTAGATCTACTGTCTCTATTATATTATGACAGACCAGCTAGATCTACTGTCTCTATTATATTATGACAGACCAGCTAGATCTACTGTCTCTATTATATTATGACAGACCAGCTAGATCTACTGTCTCTATTATATTATGACAGACCAGCTAGATCTACTGTCTCTATTATATTATGACAGACCAGCTAGATCTACTGTCTCTATTATATTATGACAGACCAGCTAGATCTACTGTCTCTATTATATTATGACAGACCAGCTAGATCTACTGTCTCTATTATATTATGACAGACCAGCTAGATCTACTGTCTCTATTATATTATGACAGACCAGCTAGATCTACTGTCTCTATTATATTATGACAGACCAGCTAGATCTACTGTCTCTATTATATTATGACAGACCAGCTAGATCTACTGTCTCTATTATATTATGACAGACCAGCTAGATCTACTGTCTCTATTATATTATGACAGACCAGCTAGATCTACTGTCTCTATTATATTATGACAGACCAGCTAGATCTACTGTCTCTATTATATTATGACAGACCAGCTAGATCTACTGTCTCTATTATATTATGACAGACCAGCTAGATCTACTGTCTCTATTATATTATGACAGACCAGCTAGATCTACTGTCTCTATTATATTATGACAGACCAGCTAGATCTACTGTCTCTATTATATTATGACAGACCAGCTAGATCTACTGTCTCTATTATATTATGACAGACCAGCTAGATCTACTGTCTCTATTATATTATGACAGACCAGCTAGATCTACTGTCTCTATTATATTATGACAGACCAGCAGACCATATGACAGACCAGCTCTACTGTCTCTATTATATTATGACAGACCAGCTAGATCTACTGTCTCTATTATATTATGACAGACCAGCTAGATCTACTGTCTCTATTATATTATGACAGACCAGCTAGATCTACTGTCTCTATTATATTATGACAGACCAGCTAGATCTACTGTCTCTATTATATTATGACAGACCAGCTAGATCTACTGTCTCTATTATATTATGACAGACCAGCTAGATCTACTGTCTCTATTATATTATGACAGACCAGCTAGATCTACTGTCTCTATTATATTATGACAGACCAGCTAGATCTACTGTCTCTATTATATTATGACAGACCAGCTAGATCTACTGTCTCTATTATATTATGACAGACCAGCTAGATCTACTGTCTCTATTATATTATGACAGACCAGCTAGATCTACTGTCTCTATTATATTATGACAGACCAGCTAGATCTACTGTCTCTATTATATTATGACAGACCAGCTAGATCTACTGTCTCTATTATATTATGACAGACCAGCTAGATCTACTGTCTCTATTATATTATGACAGACCAGCTAGATCTACTGTCTCTATTATATTATGACAGACCAGCTAGATCTACTGTCTCTATTATATTATGACAGACCAGCTAGATCTACTGTCTCTATTATATTATGCAGACCAGCTAGATCTACTGTCTCTATTATATTATGACAGACCAGCTAGATCTACTGTCTCTATTATATTATGACAGACCAGCTAGATCTACTGTCTCTATTATATTATGACAGACCAGCTAGATCTACTGTCTATATTATATTATGACAGACCAGCTAGATCTACTGTCTCTATTATATTATGACAGACCAGCTAGATCTACTGTCTCTATTATATTATGACAGACTAGCTAGATCTACTGTCTCTATTATATTATGACAGACCAGCTAGATCTACTGTCTCTATTATATTATGACAGACCAGCTAGATCTACTGTCTCTATTATATTATGACAGACCAGCTAGATCTACTGTCTCTATTATATTATGACAGACCAGCTAGATCTACTGTCTCTATTATATTATGACAGACCAGCTAGATCTACTGTCTCTATTATATTATGACAGACCAGCTAGATCTACTGTCGCTATTATATTATGACAGACCAGCTAAATCTACTGTCTCTATTATATATGACAGACCAGCTAGATCTACTGTCTCTATTATATTATGACAGACCAGCTAGATCTACTGTCTCTATTATATTATGACAGACCAGCTAGATCTACTGTCTCTAATATTATATGACAGACCAGCTAGATCTACTGTCTCTATTATATTATGACAGACCAGCTAGATCTACTGTCTCTATTATATTATTACAGACCAGCTAGATCTACTGTCTCTATTATATTATGACAGACCAGCTAGATCTACTGTCTCTATTATATTATGACAGACCAGCTAGATCTACTGTCTCTATTATATTATGACAGACCAGCTAGATCTACTGTCTCTATTATATTATGACAGACCAGCTAGATCTACTGTCTCTATTATATTATGACAGACCAGCTAGATCTACTGTCTCTAGTATATTATGACAGACCAGCTAGATCTACTGTCTCTATTATATTATGACAGACCAGCTAGATCTACTGTCTCTATTATATTATGACAGACCAGCTAGATCTACTGTCTCTATTATATTAGACAGACCAGCTAGATCTACTGTCTCTATTATATTATGACAGACCAGCTAGATCTACTGTCTCTATTATATTATGACAGACCAGCTAGATCTACTGTCTCTATTATATTATGACAGACCAGCTAGATCTACTGTCTCTATTATATTATGACAGACCAGCTAGATCTACTGTCTCTATTATATTATGACAGACCAGCTAGATCTACTGTCTCTATTATATTATGACAGACCAGCTAGATCTACTGTCTCTATTATATTATGACAGACCAGCTAGATCTACTGTCTCTATTATATTATGACAGACCAGCTAGATCTACTGTCTCTATTATATTATGACAGACCAGCTAGATCTACTGTCTCTATTATATTATGACAGACCAGCTAGATCTACTGTCTCTATTATATTATGACAGACCAGCTAGATCTACTGTCTCTATTATATTATGACAGACCAGCTAGATCTACTGTCTCTATTATATTATGACAGACCAGCTAGATCTACTGTCTCTATTATATTATGACAGACCAGCTAGATCTACTGTCTCTATTATATTATGACAGACCAGCTAGATCTACTGTCTCTATTATATTATGACAGACCAGCTAGATCTACTGTCTCTATTATATTATGACAGACCAGCTAGATCTACTGTCTCTATTATATTATGACAGACCAGCTAGATCTACTGTCTCTATTATATTATGACAGACCAGCTAGATCTACTGTCTCTATTATATTATGACAGACCAGCTAGATCTACTGTCTCTATTATATTATGACAGACCAGCTAGATCTACTGTCTCTATTATATTATGACCACAGACTGTCAGACAGACCAGCTAGATCTACTGTCTCTATTATATTATGACAGACCAGCTAGATCTACTGTCTCTATTATATTATGACAGACCAGCTAGATCTACTGTCTCTATTATATTATGACAGACCAGCTAGATCTACTGTCTCTATCTATATATTATGACAGACCAGCTAGATCTACTGTTTCTATCATATTATTACAGACCAGACCAGCTAGATCTACTGTCTCTATTATATTATGACAGACCAGCTAGATCTACTGTCTCTATTATATTATGACAGACCAGCTAGATCTACTGTCTCTATTATATTATGACAGACCAGCTAGATCTACTGTCTCTATTATATTATGACAGACCAGCTAGATCTACTGTCTCTATTATATTATGACAGACCAGCTAGATCTACTGTCTCTATTATATTATGACAGACCAGCTAGATCTACTGTCTCTATTATATTATGACAGACCAGCTAGATCTACTGTCTTTATTATATTATGACAGACCAGCTAGATCTACTGTCTCTATTATATTATGACAGACCAGCTAGATCTACTGTCTCTATTATATTATGACAGACCAGCTAGATCTACTGTCTCTATTATATTATGACATTTCAGCTAGATCTACTGTCTCTATTATATTATTACAGACCAGCTAGATCTACTGTCTCTATTATATTATGACAGACCAGCTAGATCTACTGTCTATATTATATTATGACAGACCAGCTAGATCTACTGTCTCTATTATATTATGACAGACCAGCTAGATCTACTGTCTCTATTATATTATGACAGACCAGCTAGATCTACTGTCTCTATTATATTATGACAGACCAGCTAGATCTACTGTCTCTATTATATATGACAGACCAGCTAGATCTACTGTCTCTATTATATTATGACAGACCAGCTAGATCTACTGTCTCTATTATATTATGACAGACCAGCTAGATCTACTGTCTCTATTATATTATGACAGACCAGCTAGATCTACTGTCTCTATTATATTATGACAGACCAGCTAGATCTACTGTCTCTATTATATTATGACAGACCAGCTAGATCTACTGTCTCTATTATATTATGACAGACCAGCTAGATCTACTGTCTCTATTATATTATGACAGACCAGCTAGATCTACTGTCTCTATTATATTATGACAGACCAGCTAGATCTACTGTCTCTAATATATTATGACAGACCAGCTAGATCTACTGTCTCTATTATATTATGACAGACCAGCTAGATCTACTGTCTCTATTATATTATGACAGACCAGCTAGATCTACTGTCTCTATTATATTATGACAGACCAGCTAGATCTACTGTCTCTATTATATTATGACAGACCAGCTAGATCTACTGTCTCTATTATATTATGACAGACCAGCTAGATCTATCTACTGTCTCTATTATATTATGACAGACCAGCTAGATCTACTGTCTCTATTATATTATGACAGACCAGCTAGATCTACTGTCTCTTTCATATTATGACAGACCAGCTAGATCTACTGTCTCTATTATATTATGACAGACCAGCTAGATCTACTGTCTCTATTATATTATGACAGACCAGCTAGATCTACTGTCTCTATTATATTATGACAGACCAGCTAGATCTACTGTCTCTATTATATTATGACAGACCAGCTAGATCTACTGTCTCTATTATATTATGACAGACCAGCTAGATCTACTGTCTCTATTATATTATGACAGACCAGCTAGATCTACTGTCTTTATTATTTGACAGACCAGCTAGCTACTTATGACAGACCTACTGTCTCTATTATATTATGACAGACCAGCTAGATCTACTGTCTCTATTATATTATGACAGACCAGCTAGATCTACTGTCTCTATTATATTATGACAGACCAGCTAGATCTACTGTCTCTATTATATTATGACACACCAGCTAGATCTACTGTCTCTATTATATTATGACAGACCAGCTAGATCTACTGTCTCTATTATATTATGACAGACCAGCTAGATCTACTGTCTCTATTATATTATGACAGACCAGCTAGATCTACTGTCTCTATTATATTATGACAGACCAGCTAGATCTACTGTCTCTATTATATTATGACAGACCAGCTAGATCTACTGTCTCTATTATATTATGACAGACCAGCTAGATCTACTGTCTCTATTATATTATGACAGACCAGCTAGATCTACTGTCTCTATTATATTATGACAGACCAGCTAGATCTACTGTCTCTATTATATTATGACAGACCAGCTAGATCTACTGTCTCTATTATATTATGACAGACCAGCTAGATCTACTGTCTCTATTATATTATGACAGACCAGCTAGATCTACTGTCTCTATTATATTATGACAGACCAGCTAGATCTACTGTCTCTATTATTATATGACAGACCAGCTAGATCTATTATACTGTCTCTATTATATTATGACAGACCAGCTAGATCTACTGTCTATTATATTATGACAGACCAGCTAGATCTACTGTCTCTATTATATTATGACAGACCAGCTAGATCTACTGTCTCTATTATATTATGACAGACCAGCTAGATCTACTGTCTCTATTATATTATGACAGACCAGCTAGATCTACTGTCTCTATTATATTATGACAGACCAGCTAGATCTACTGTCTCTATTATATTATGACAGACCAGCTAGATCTACTGTCTCTATTATTACTGTCTCTATTTATTACAGACCAGCTAGATCTACTGTCTCTATTATATTATGACAGACCAGCTAGATCTACTGTCTCTATTATATTATGACAGACCAGCTAGATCTACTGTCTCTATTATATTATGACAGACCAGCTAGATCTACTGTCTCTATTATATTATTGACAGACCAGCTAGATCTACTGTCTCTATTATATTATGACAGACCAGCTAGATCTACTGTCTCTATTATATTATGACAGACCAGCTAGATCTACTGTCTCTATTATATTATGACAGACCAGCTAGATCTACTGTCTCTATTATATTATGACAGACCAGCTAGATCTACTGTCTCTATTATATTATGACAGACCAGCTAGATCTACTGTCTCTATTATATTATGACAGACCAGCTAGATCTACTGTCTCTATATTTTATTATGACAGACCAGCTAGATCTACTGTCTCTATTATATTATGACAGACCAGCTATATCTACTGTCTCTATTATATTATGACAGAGCAGATCTACTGTCTCTATTATATTATGACAGACCAGCTAGATCTACTGTCTCTATTATATTATGACAGACCAGCTAGATCTACTGTCTCTATTATATTATGACAGACCAGCTAGATCTACTGTCTCTATTATATTATGACAGACCAGCTAGATCTACTGTCTCTATTATATTATGACAGACCAGCTAGATCTACTGTCTCTATTATATTATGACAGACCAGCTAGATCTACTGTCTCTATTATATTATGACAGACCAGCTAGATCTACTGTCTCTATTATATTATGACAGACCAGCTAGATCTACTGTCTCTATTATATTATGACAGACCAGCTAGATCTACTGTCTCTATTATATTATGACAGACCAGCTAGATCTACTGTCTCTATTATATTATGACAGACCAGCTAGATCTACTGTCTCTATTATATTATGACAGACCAGCTAGATCTACTGTCTCTATTATATTATGACAGACCAGCTAGATCTACTGTCTCTATTATATTATGACAGACCAGCTAGATCTACTGTCTCTATTATATTATGACAGACCAGCTAGATCTACTGTCTCTATTATATTATGACAGACCAGCTAGATCTACTGTCTCTATTATATTATGACAGACCAGCTAGATCTACTGTCTCTCTATTATATTATGACAGACCAGCTAGATCTACTGTCTCTATTATATTATGACAGACCAGCTAGATCTACTGTCTCTATTATATTATGACAGACCAGCTAGATCTACTGTCTCTATTATATTATGACAGACCAGCTAGATCTACTGTCTCTATTATATTATGACAGACCAGCTAGATCTACTGTCTCTATTATATTATGACCAACCAGCTAGATCTACTGTCTCTATTATATTATTGACAGACCAGCTAGATCTACTGTCTCTATTATATTATGACAGACCAGCTAGATCTACTGTCTCTATTATATTATGACAGTCCAGCTAGATCTACTGTCTCTATACTGTCTCTATTATATTATGACAGACCAGCTAGATCTACTGTCTCTATTATATTATGACAGACCAGCTAGATCTACTGTCTCTATTATATTATGACAGACCAGCTAGATCTACTGTCTCTATTATATTATGACAGACCAGCTAGATCTACTGTCTCTATTATATTATGACAGACCAGCTAGATCTACTGTCTCTATTATATATATGACAGACCAGCTAGATCTACTGTCTCTATTATATTATGACAGACCAGCTAGATCTACTGTCTCTATTATATTATGACAGACCAGCTAGATCTACTGTCTCTATTATATTATGACAGACCAGCTAGATCTACTGTCTCTATTATATTATGACAGACCAGCTAGATCTACTGTCTCTATTATATTATGACAGACCAGCTAGATCTACTGTCTCTATTATATTATGACAGACCAGCTAGATCTACTGTCTCTATTATATTATGACAGACCAGCTAGATCTACTGTCTCTATTATATTATGACAGACCAGCTAGATCTACTGTCTCTATTATATTATGACAGACCAGCTAGATCTACTGTCTCTATTATATTATGACAGACCAGCTAGATCTACTGTCTCTATTATATTATGACAGACCAGCTAGATCTACTGTCTCTATTATATTATGACAGACCAGCTAGATCTACTGTCTCTATTATATTATGACAGACCAGAGACCAGCTAGTCTCTATTATATTATAGATCTACTGTCTCTATTATATTATGACAGACCAGCTAGATCTACTGTCTCTATTATATTATGACAGACCAGCTAGATCTACTGTCTCTATTATATTATGACAGACCAGCTAGATCTACTGTCTCTATTATATTATGACAGACCAGCTAGATCTACTGTCTCTATTATATTATGACAGACCAGCTAGATCTACTGTCTCTATTATATTATGACAGACCAGCTAGATCTACTGTCTATTATATTATGAAAGACCAGCTAGATCTACTGTCTCTATTATATTATGACAGACCAGCTAGATCTACTGTCTCTTATATTATGACAGACCAGCTAGATCTACTGTCTCTATTATATTATGACAGACCAGCTAGATCTACTGTCTCTATTATATTATGACAGACCAGCTAGATCTACTGTCTCTATTATATTATGACAGACCAGCTAGATCTACTGTCTCTATTATATTATGACAGACCAGCTAGATCTACTGTCTCTATTATATTATGACAGACCAGCTAGATCTACTGTCTTTATTATATTATGACAGACCAGCTAGATCTACTGTCTCTATTATATTATGACAGACCAGCTAGATCTACTGTCTATATTATATTATGACATTTCAGCTAGATCTACTGTTTCTATTATTTTATTACAGACCAGCTAGATCTACTGTCTCTATTATATTATGACAGACCAGCTAGATCTACTGTCTCTATTATATTATGACAGACCAGCTAGATCTACTGTCTCTATTATATTATGACAGACCAGCTAGATCTACTGTCTCTATTATATTATGACAGACCAGCTAGATCTACTGTCTCTATTATATTATGACAGACCAGCTAGATCTACTGTCTCTATTATATTATGACAGACCAGCTAGATCTACTGTCTCTATTATATTATGACAGACCAGCTAGATCTACTGTCTCTATTATATTATTACAGACCAGCTAGATCTAGACTGTCTCTATTATATTATGACAGACCAGCTAGATCTACTGTCTATATTATATTATGACAGACCAGCTAGATCTACTGTCTCTATTATATTATGACAGACCAGCTAGATCTACTGTCTCTATTATATTATGACAGACCAGCTAGATCTACTGTCTCTATTATATTATGACAGACCAGCTAGATCTACTGTCTCTATTATATTATGACAGACCAGCTAGATAGATCTACTGTCTCTATTATATTATGACAGACCAGCTAGATCTACTGTCTCTATTATATTATGACAGACAGACCAGCTAGATCTACTGTCTCTATTATATTATGACAGACCAGCTAGATCTACTGTCTCTATTATATTATGACAGACCAGCTAGATCTACTGTCTCTATATATATTATGACAGACCAGCTAGATCTACTGTCTCTATTATATTATGACAGACCAGCTAGATCTACTGTCTCTATTATATTATGACAGACCAGCTAGATCTACTGTCTCTATTATATTATGACAGACCAGCTAGATCTACTGTCTCTATTATATTATTACAGACCAGCTAGATCTACTGTCTCTATTATATTATGACAGACCAGCTAGATCTACTGTCTCTATTATATTATGACAGACCAGCTAGATCTACTGTCTCTATCTATATATTATGACAGACCAGCTAGATCTACTGTCTCTATTATATTATGACAGACCAGCTAGATCTACTGTCTCTATTATATTATGACAGACCAGCTAGATCTACTGTCTCTATTATATTATGACAGACCAGCTAGATCTACTGTCTCTATTATATTATGACAGACCAGCTAGATCTACTGTCTCTATTATATTATGACAGACCAGCTAGATCTACTGTCTCTATTATATTATGACAGACCAGCTAGATCTACTGTCTCTATTATATTATGACAGACCAGCTAGATCTACTGTCTCTATTATATTATGACAGACCAGCTAGACTCTATTATATTATGACAGACCAGCTAGATCTACTGTCTCTATTATATTATGACAGACCAGCTAGATCTACTGTCTCTATTATATTATGACAGACCAGCTAGATCTACTGTCTCTATTTATATTATGACAGACCAGCTAGATCTACTGTCTCTATTATATTATGACAGACCAGCTAGATCTACTGTCTCTATTATATTATGACAGACCAGCTAGATCTACTGTCTCTATTATATTATGACAGACCAGCTAGATCTACTGTCTCTATTATATTATGACAGACCAGCTAGATCTACTGTCTCTATTATATTATGACAGACCAGCTAGATCTACTGTCTCTATTATATTATGACAGACCAGCTAGATCTACTGTCTCTATTATATTATGACAGACCAGCTAGATCTACTGTCTCTATTATATTATGACAGACCAGCTAGATCTACTGTCTCTATTATATTATAGCTATATGACAGACCAGCTAGATCTACTGTCTCTATTATATTATGACAGACCAGCTAGATCTACTGTCTCTATTATATTATGACAGACCAGCTAGATCTACTGTCTCTATTATATTATGACAGACCAGCTAGATCTACTGTCTCTATTATATTATGACAGACCAGCTAGATCTACTGTCTCTATTATATTATGACAGACCAGCTAGATCTACTGTCTCTATTATATTATGACAGACCAGCTAGATCTACTGTCTCTATTATATTATGACAGACCAGCTAGATCTACTGTCTCTATTATATTATGACAGACCAGCTAGATCTACTGTCTCTATTATATTATGACAGACCAGCTAGATCTACTGTCTCTATTATATTATGACAGACCAGCTAGATCTACTGTCTCTATTATATTATGACAGACCAGCTAGATCTACTGTCTCTATTATATTATGACAGACCAGCTAGATCTACTGTCTCTATTATATTATGACAGACCAGCCAGCTAGATCTACTGTCTTTATTATATTATGACAGACCAGCTAGATCTACTGTCTCTATTATATTATGACAGACCAGCTAGATCTACTGTCTCTATTATATTATGACAGACCAGCTAGATCTACTGTCTCTATTATATTATTACAGACCAGCTAGATCTACTGTCTCTATTATATTATGACAGACCAGCTAGATCTACTGTCTCTGACAGACCAGCTAGATCTCTGTCTCTATTATATTATGACAGACCAGCTAGATCTACTGTCTCTATTATATTATGACAGACCAGCTAGATCTACTGTCTCTATTATATTATGACAGACCAGCTAGATCTACTGTCTCTATTATATTATGACAGACCAGCTAGATCTACTGTCTCTATTATATTATTACAGACCAGCTAGATCTACTGTCTCTATTATATTATGACAGACCAGCTAGATCTACTGTCTCTATTATATTATGACAGACCAGCTAGATCTACTGTCTCTATTATATTATATAGATCTACTGTCTCTATTATATTATGACAGACCAGCTAGATCTACTGTCTCTATTATATTATGACAGACCAGCTAGATCTACTGTCTCTATTATATTATGACAGACCAGCTAGATCTACTGTCTCTAGATCTACTGTCTCTATTATATTATGACAGACCAGCTAGATCTACTGTCTCTATTATATTATGACAGACCAGCTAGATCTACTGTCTCTATTATATTATGACAGACCAGCTAGATCTACTGTCTCTATTATATTATGACAGACCAGCTAGATCTACTGTCTCTATTATATTATGACAGACCAGCTAGATCCACTGTCTCTATTATATTATGACAGACCAGCTAGATCTACTGTCTCTATTTTATTATGACAGACCAGCTAAATCTACAGTCTCTATTATATTATGACAGACCAGCTAGATCTACTGTCTCTATATTTTATTATGACAGACCAGCTAGATCTACTGTCTCTATTATATTATGACAGACCAGCTAGATCTACTGTCTCTATTATATTATGACAGACCAGCTAGATCTACTGTCTCTATTATATTATGACAGACCAGCTAGATCTACTGTCTCTATTATATTATGACAGACCAGCTAGATCTACTGTCTCTATTATATTATGACAGACCAGCTAGATCTACTGTCTCTATTATATTATGACAGACCAGCTAGATCTACTGTCTCTATTATATTATGACAGACCAGCTAGATCTACTGTCTCTATTATATTATGACAGACCAGCTAGATCTACTGTCTCTATTATATTATGACAGACCAGCTAGATCTACTGTCTCTATTATATTATGACAGACCAGCTAGATCTACTGTCTCTATTATTTTATGACAGACCAGCTAGATCTACTGTCTCTATTATATTATGACAGACCAGCTAGATCTACTGTCTCTATTATATTATGACAGACCAGCTAGATCTACTGTCTCTATTATATTATGACAGACCAGCTAGATCTACTGTCTCTATTATATTATGACAGACCAGCTAGATCTACTGTCTCTATTATATTATGACAGACCAGCTAGATCTACTGTCTCTATTATATTATGACAGACCAGCTAGATCTACTGTCTCTATTATATTATGACAGACCAGCTAGATCCAGCTAGATCTACTGTCTCTATTATATTATGACAGACCAGCTAGATCTACTGTCTCTATTATATTATGACAGACCAGCTAGATCTACTGTCTCTATTATATTATGACAGACCAGCTAGATCTACTGTCTCTATTATATTATGACAGACCAGCTAGATCTACTGTCTCTATTATATTATGACAGACCAGCTAGATCTACTGTCTCTATTATATTATGACAGACCAGCTAGATCTACTGTCTCTATTATATTATGACAGACCAGCTAGATCTACTGTCTCTATTATATTATGACAGACCAGCTAGATCTACTGTCTCTATTATATTATGACAGACCAGCTAGATCTACTGTCTCTATTATATTATGACAGACCAGCTAGATCTACTGTCTCTATTATATTATGACAGACCAGCTAGATCTACTGTCTCTATTATATTATGACAGACCAGCTAGATCTACTGTCTCTATTATATTATGACAGACCAGCTAGATCTACTGTCTCTATTATATTATGACAGACCAGCTAGATCTACTGTCTCTATTATATTATGACAGACCATAGATCTACTGTCTCTATTATATTATGACAGACCAGCTAGATCTACTGTCTCTATTATATTATGACAGACCAGCTAGATCTACTGTCTCTATTATATTATGACAGACCAGCTAGATCTACTGTCTCTATTATATTATGACAGACCAGCTAGATCTACTGTCTCTATTATATTATGACAGACCAGCTAGATCTACTGTCTCTATTATATTATGACAGACCAGCTAGATCTACTGTCTCTAATTATATTATGACAGACCAGCTAGATCTACTGTCTCTATTATATTATGACAGACCAGCTAGATCTACTGTCTCTATTATATTATGACAGACCAGCTAGATCTACTGTCTCTATTATATTATGACAGACCAGCTAGATCTACTGTCTCTATTATATTATGACAGACCAGCTAGATCTACTGTCTCTATTATATTATGACAGACCAGCTAGATCTACTGTCTCTATTATATTATGACAGACCAGCTAGATCTACTGTCTCTATTATATTATGACAGACCAGCTAGATCTACTGTCTCTATTATATTATGACAGACCAGCTAGATCTACTGTCTCTATTATATTATGACAGACCAGCTAGATCTACTGTCTCTACTGTCTCTATTATATTATGACAGACCAGCTAGATCTACTGTCTCTATTATATTATGACAGACCAGCTAGATCTACTGTCTCTATTATATTATGACAGACCAGCTAGATCTACTGTCTCTATTATATTATGACAGACCAGCTAGATCTATCTACTGTCTCTATTATATTATGACAGACCAGCTAGATCTACTGTCTCTATTATATTATGACAGACCAGCTAGATCTACTGTCTCTATTATATTATGACAGACCAGCTAGATCTACTGTCTCTATTATATTATGACAGACCAGCTAGATCTACTGTCTCTATTATATTATGACAGACCAGACCAGCTAGATCTACTGTCTCTATTATATTATGACAGACCAGCTAGATCTACTGTCTCTATTATATTATGACAGACCAGCTAGATCTACTGTCTCTATTATATTATGACAGACCAGCTAGATCTACTGTCTCTATTATATTATTACAGACCAGCTAGATCTTATATTATGACCAGCTAGATCTATTATATTATGACAGACCAGCTAGATCTACTGTCTCTATTATATTATGACAGACCAGCTAGATCTACTGTCTCTATTATATTATGACAGACCAGCTAAATCTACTGTCTCTATTATATTATGACAGACCAGCTAGATCTACTGTCTCTATATTTTATTATGACAGACCAGCTAGATCTACTGTCTCTATTATATTATGACAGACCAGCTAGATCTACTGTCTCTATTATATTATGACAGACCAGCTAGATCTACTGTCTCTATTATATTATGACAGACCAGCTAGATCTACTGTCTCTATTATATTATATAGATATGACAGACCAGCTAGATCTACTGTCTCTATTATATTATGACAGACCAGCTAGATCTACTGTCTCTATTATATTATGACAGACCAGCTAGATCTACTGTCTCTATTATATTATGACAGACCAGCTAGATCTACTGTCTCTATTATATTATTACAGACCAGCTAGATCTACTGTCTCTATTATATTATGACAGACCAGCTAGATCTACTGTCTCTATTATATTATGACAGACCAGCTAGATCTACTGTCTCTATTATATTATGACAGACCAGCTAGATCTACTGTCTCTATTATATTATGACAGACCAGCTAGATCTACTGTCTCTATTATATTATGACAGACCAGCTAGATCTACTGTCTCTATTATATTATGACAGACCAGCTAGATCTACTGTCTCTATTATATTATTACAGACCAGCTAGATCTACTGTCTCTATTATATTATGACAGACCAGCTAGATCTACTGTCTCTATTATATTATGACAGACCAGCTAGATCTACTGTCTCTATTATATTATGACAGACCAGCTAGATCTACTGTCTCTATTATATTATGACAGACCAGCTAGATCTACTGTCTCTATTATATTATGACAGACCAGCTAGATCTACTGTCTCTATTATATTATGACAGACCAGCTAGATCTACTGTCTCTATTATATTATGACAGACCAGCTAGATCTACTGTCTCTATTATATTATATGATCTACTGTCTCTATTATATTATGACAGACCAGCTAGATCTACTGTCTCTATTATATTATGACAGACCAGCTAGATCTACTGTCTCTATTATATTATGACAGACCAGCTAGATCTACTGTCTCTATTATATTATGACAGACCAGCTAGATCTACTGTCTCTATTATATTATGACAGACCAGCTAGATCTACTGTCTCTATTATATTATGACAGACCAGCTAGATCTACTGTCTCTATTATATTATGACAGACCAGCTAGATCTACTGTCTCTATTATATTATGACAGACCAGCTAGATCTACTGTCTCTATTATATTATGACAGACCAGCTAGATCTACTGTCTCTATTATATTATGACAGACCAGCTAGATCTACTGTCTCTATTATATTATGACAGACCAGCTAGATCTACTGTCTCTATTATATTATGACAGACCAGCTAGATCTACTGTCTGTCTGACCAGCTAGATCTACTGTCTTTATTATATTATGACAGACCAGCTAGATCTACTGTCTCTATTATATTATGACAGACCAGCTAGATCTACTGTCTCTATGACATTTATATTATGACAGACCAGCTAGATCTACTGTCTCTATTATATTATGACAGACCAGCTAGATCTACTGTCTCTATTATATTATGACAGACCAGCTAGATCTACTGTCTCTATTATATTATGACAGACCAGCTAGATCTACTGTCTCTATTATATTATGACAGACCAGCTAGATCTACTGTCTCTATTATATTATGACAGACCAGCTAGATCTACTGTCTCTATTATATTATTACAGACCAGCTAGATCTACTGTCTCTATTATATTATTACAGACCAGCTAGATCTACTGTCTCTATTATATTATGACAGACCAGCTAGATCTACTGTCTCTATTATATTATGACAGACCAGCTAGATCTACTGTCTCTATTATATTATGACAGACCAGCTAGATCTACTGTCTCTATTATATTTTGACAGACCAGCTAGATCTACTGTCTCTATTATATTATGACAGACCAGCTAGATCTACTGTCTCTATTATATTATGACAGACCAGCTAGATCTACTGTCTCTATTATATTATGACAGACCAGCTAGATCTACTGTCTCTATTATATTATGACAGACCAGCTAGATCTACTGTCTCTATTATATTATGACAGACCAGCTAGATCTACTGTCTCTATTATATTATGACAGACCAGCTAGATCTACTGTCTCTATTATATTATGACAGACCAGCTAGATCTACTGTCTCTATTATATTATGACAGACCAGCTAGATCTACTGTCTCTATTATATTATGACAGACCAGCTAGATCTACTGTCTCTATTATATTATGACAGACCAGCTAGATCTACTGTCTCTATTATATTATGACAGACCAGCTAGATCTACTGTCTCTATTATATTATGACAGACCAGCTAGATCTACTGTCTCTATTATATTATGACAGACCAGCTAGATCTACTGTCTCTATTATATTATGACAGACCAGCTAGATCTACTGTCTCTATTATATTATTACAGACCAGCTAGATCTACTGTCTCTATTATATTATGACAGACCAGCTAGATCTACTGTCTCTATTATATTATGACAGACCAGCTAGATCTACTGTCTCTATTATATTATGACAGACCAGCTAGATCTACTGTCTCTAATATATTATGACAGACCAGCTAGATCTACTGTCTCTATTATATTATGACAGACCAGCTAGATCTACTGTCTCTATTATATTATGACAGACCAGCTAGATCTACTGTCTCTATTATATTATGACAGACCAGCTAGATCTACTGTCTCTATAATATATATTATGACAGACCAGCTAGATCTACTGTCTCTATTATATTATGACAGACCAGCTAGATCTACTGTCTCTATAGTATTATGACAGACCAGCTAGATCTACTGTCTCTATTATATTATGACAGACCAGCTAGATCTACTGTCTCTATTATATTATGACAGACCAGCTAGATCTACTGTCTCTATAATATTATGACAGACCAGCTAGATCTACTGTCTCTATTATATTATGACAGACCAGCTAGATCTACTGTCTCTATTATATTATGACAGACCAGCTAGATCTACTGTCTCTATTATATTATGACAGACCAGCTAGATCTACTGTCTCTATTATATTATGACAGACCAGCTAGATCTACTGTCTCTATTATATTATGACAGACCAGCTAGATCTACTGTCTCTATTATATTATGACAGACCAGCTAGATCTACTGTCTCTATTATATTATGACAGACCAGCTAGATCTACTGTCTCTATTATATTATGACAGACCAGCTAGATCTACTGTCTCTATTATATTATGACAGACCAGCTAGATCTACTGTCTCTATTATATTATGACAGACCAGCTAGATCTACTGTCTCTATTATATTATGACAGACCAGCTAGATCTACTGTCTCTATTATATTATGACAGACCAGCTAGATCTACTGTCTCTATTATATTATGACAGACCAGCTAGATCTACTGTCTCTATTATATTATGACAGACCAGCTAGATCTACTGTCTCTATTATATTATGACAGACCAGCTAGATCTACTGTCTCTATTATATTATGACAGACCAGCTAGATCTACTGTCTCTATTATATTATGACAGACCAGCTAGATCTACTGTCTCTATTATATTATGACAGACCAGCTAGATCTACTGTCTCTATTATATTATGACAGACCAGCTAGATCTACTGTCTCTATTATATTATGACAGACCAGCTAGATCTACTGTCTCTATTATATTATGACAGACCAGCTAGATCTACTGTCTCTATTATATTATGACAGACCAGCTAGATCTACTGTCTCTATTATATTATGACAGACCAGCTAGATCTACTGTCTCTATTATATTATGACAGACCAGCTAGATCTACTGTCTCTATTATATTATGACAGACCAGCTATATCTACTGTCTCTATTATATTATGACAGACCAGCTAGATCTACTGTCTCTATTATATTATGACATTTCAGCTAGATCTACTGTCTCTATTATATTATGACAGACCAGCTAGATCTACTGTCTCTATTATATTATGACAGACCAGCTAGATCTACTGTCTCTATTATATTATGACAGACCAGCTAGATCTACTGTCTCTATTATATTATGACAGACCAGCTAGATCTACTGTCTCTATTATATTATGACAGACCAGCTAGATCTACTGTCTCTATTATATTATGACAGACCAGCTAGATCTACTGTCTCTATTATATTATGACAGACCAGCTAGATCTACTGTCTCTATTATATTATGACAGACCAGCTAGATCTACTGTCTTTATTATATTATGACAGACCAGCTAGATCTACTGTCTCTATTGTATTCTGACAGACCAGCTAGATACTGTCTCTATTATATTATGACAGACCAGCTAGATCTACTGTCTCTATTATATTATGACAGACCAGCTAGATCTACTGTCTCTAATATATTATGACAGACCAGCTAGATCTACTGTCTCTATTATATTATGACAGACCAGCTAGATCTACTGTCTCTATTATATTATGACAGACCAGCTAGATCTACTGTCTCTATTATATTATGACAGACCAGCTAGATCTACTGTCTCTATTATATTATGACAGACCAGCTAGATCTACTGTCTCTATTATATTATGACAGACCAGCTAGATCTACTGTCTCTATTATATTATGACAGACCAGCTAGATCTACTGTCTCTATTATATTATGACAGACCAGCTAGATCTACTGTCTCTATTATATTATGACAGACCAGCTAGATCTACTGTCTCTATTATATTATGACAGACCAGCTAGATCTACTGTCTCTATTATAATATGACAGACCAGCTAGATCAACTGTTTCTATCATGTTATTACAGACCAGCTAGATCTACTGTCTCTATTATATTATGACAGACCAGCTAGATCTACTGTCTATATTATATTATGACAGACCAGCTAGATCTACTGTCTCTATTATATTATGACAGACCAGCTAGATCTACTGTCTCTATTATATTATGACAGACCAGCTAGATCTACTGTCTCTATTATATTATGACAGACCAGCTAGATCTACTGTCTCTATTATATTATGACAGACCAGCTAGATCTACTGTCTCTATTATATTATGACAGACCAGCTAGATCTACTGTCTCTATTATATTATGACAGACCAGCTAGATCTACTGTCTATATTATATTATGACAGACCAGCTAGATCTACTGTCTCTATTATATTATGACAGACCAGCTATATCTACTGTCTCTATTATATTATGACAGACCAGCTAGATCTACTGTCTCTATTATATTATGACAGACCAGCTAGATCTACTGTCTCTATTATATTATGACAGACCAGCTAGATATATATTATTACAGACCAGCTAGATCTACTGTCTCTATTATATTATGACAGACCAGCTAGATCTACTGTCTCTATTATATTATGACAGACCAGCTAGATCTACTGTCTCTATAATATTATGACAGACCAGCTAGATCTACTGTCTCTATTATATTATGACAGACCAGCTAGATCTACTGTCTCTATTATATTATGACAGACCAGCTAGATCTACTGTCTCTATTATATTATGACAGACCAGCTAGATCTACTGTCTCTATTATATTATGACAGACCAGCTAGATCTACTGTCTCTATTATATTATGACAGACCAGCTAGATCTACTGTCTCTATTATATTATGACAGACCAGCTAGATCTACTGTCTCTATTATATTATGACAGACCAGCTAGATCTACTGTCTCTATTATATTATGACAGACCAGCTAGATCTACTGTCTCTAATATATTATGACAGACCAGCTAGATCTACTGTCTCTATTATATTATGACAGACCAGCTAGATCTACTGTCTCTATTATATTATGACAGACCAGCTAGATCTACTGTCTATATTATATTATGACAGACCAGCTAGATCTACTGTCTCTATTATATTATGACAGACCAGCTAGATCTACTGTCTCTATTATATTATGACAGACCAGCTAGATCTACTGTCTCTATAATATTATGACAGACCAGCTAGATCTACTGTCTCTATTATATTATGACAGACCAGCTAGATCTACTGTCTCTATTATATTATGACAGACCAGCTAGATCTACTGTCTCTATTATATTATGACAGACCAGCTAGATCTACTGTCTCTATTATATTATGACATTTCAGCTAGATCTACTGTTTCTATTATATTATTACAGACCAGCTAGATCTACTGTCTCTATTATATTATGACAGACCAGCTAGATCTACTGTCTCTATTATATTATGACAGACCAGCTAGATCTACTGTCTCTATTATATTATGACAGACCAGCTAGATCTACTGTCTCTATTATATTATGACAGACCAGCTAGATCTACTGTCTCTATTATATTATGACAGACCAGCTAGATCTACTGTCTCTATTATATTATTACAGACCAGCTAGATCTACTGTCTCTATTATATTATGACAGACCAGCTAGATCTACTGTCTCTATTATATTATGACAGACCAGCTAGATCTACTGTCTCTATAATATTATGACAGACCAGCTAGATCTACTGTCTCTATTATATTATGACAGACCAGCTAGATCTACTGTCTCTATTATATTATGACAGACCAGCTAGATCTACTGTCTCTATTATATTATGACAGACCAGCTAGATCTACTGTCTTTATTATATTATGACAGACCAGCTAGATCTACTGTCTTTATTATATTATGACAGACCAGCTAGATCTACTGTCTTATATTATATTATGACAGACCAGCGAGATCTACTGTCTTTATTATATTATGACTATTATTGACAGACCAGCTAGATCTACTGTCTATATTATATTATTACTCTATTATATTTGACAGACCAGCTAGATCTACTGTCTCTATTATATTATGTTTCTATTATTTTATTACAGACCAGCTAGATCGACTGTCTCTATTATATTATACTGTCTCTATTATATTATGACTAGATCTACTGTCTCTATTATATTATGACAGACCAGCTAGATCTACTGTCTCTATTATATTATGACAGACCAGCTAGATCTACTGTCTCTATTATATTATGACAGACCAGCTAGATCTACTGTCTCTATAATATTATGACAGACCAGCTAGATCTACTGTCTCTATTATATTATGACAGACCAGCTAGATCTACTGTCTCTATTATATTATGACAGACCAGCTAGATCTACTGTCTCTATTATATTATGACAGACCAGCTAGATCTACTGTCTCTAATATATTATGACAGACCAGCTAGATCTACTGTCTCTATTATATTATGACAGACCAGCTAGATCTACTGTCTCTATTATATTATGACTGACCAGCTAGATCTACTGTCTTCATTATATTATGACTGACCAGCTAGATCTACTGTCTTTATTATATTATGACAGACCAGCTAGATCTACTGTCTTTATTATATTATGACAGACCAGCGAGATCTACTGTCTATATTATATTATGACATTTCAGCTAGATCTACTGTCTATATTATATTATGACAGACCAGCTAGATCTACTGTCTCTGTTATAATATGACAGACCAGCTAGATCTACTGTCTATATTATATTATGACAGACCAGCTAGATCTACTGTCTCTGTTATAATATGACAGACCAGCTAGATCTACTGTCTATATTATATTATGACGGACCAGCTATATATTATGCCATAGGGCGGCACACAATTGTCCCAGCGTCGTCTGGTTTGGTCGGTGTAAGCCGTCATTGTAAATAAGAATTTTCTCTTAAACTGACTTAAATAAAATAACTTAATAACTTAAATAAATAAATAAAAACACTGTGATTACCTTTGTGCAAAGGAAGGAATTGAAGTCTCCTCCCTGAAAATGGAAACTCTAAGCCAAAAACCCATATTTATCATGACCAAAAAAGAACATTTTTGTTTTCCTACATTTTTTACGATATATTTTTTAATCTGCACACAGGCTTGAAAGTCAATGCACCAGTTTAAGCATCGCCTTCGCCTAATACTGATTTGTCCAAATAATCAATGAGGTAACAAATCTAAGTGAGCCTTGACAGATTTTCACCATTTCATCTGTCCACGAGAAGTGTTCGCTACACCTGCAATAATATGTAATTTGCCTTCGATATCTTAGATTGAAAAACAGGACAATTTACTATTAAAATCGTCAGGCTCAAATTTCATGAACATTTACAAAATGACAGAATAATGGCAGTTAGTTTAATCTGAAACAAAAAATACTAATGAATAATCAAATTGTCTCATCAGGGAGAGACAGCTGAGCTGCTGTGGTTCACTCGGACTGTCCCCATGGGCCCTGGTCAAGAGTAATGATTGTCCCCATGGGCCCTGGTTAGGAGTAATGACTGTCCCCATGGGCCCTGGTCAAGAGTAATTACTGTCCCCATGGGCCCTGGTCAAGAGTAATGACTGTCCCCATGGGCCCTGGTCAAGAGTAATGACTGTTCCCATGGGCCCTGGTCAAGAGTAATGACTGTCCCTATGGGCCCTGGTCAAGAGTAATTACTGTCCCCATGGGCCCTGGTCAAGAGTAATGACTGTTCCCATGGGCCCTGGTCAAGAGTAATGACTGTTCCCATGGGCCCTGGTCAAGAGTAATGACTGTCCCTATGGGCCCTGGTCAAGAGTAATTACTGTCCCCATGGGCCCTGGTCAAGAGTAACGACTGTCCCCATGGGCCCTGGTCAAGAGTAACTACTGTCCCTATGGGCCCTGGTCAAGAGTAATGACTGTCCCCTTGGGCCCTGATCAAGAGTAATGACTGTCCCCATGGGCCCTGGTCAAGAGTAATGACTATCCCCATGGGCCCTGGTCAAGAGTAATGACTGTCCCCATGGGCCCTGGTCAAGAGTAATGACTGTCCCCATGGGCCCTGGTCAAGAGTAATGACTGTCCCCATGGGCCCTGGTCAAGAGTAATGACTGTCCCCATGGGCCCTGGTCAAGAGTAATGACTGTCCCTATGGGCCCTGGTCAAGAGTAATGACTGTCCCTATGGGCCCTGGTCAAGAGTAATGACTGTCTCCATGGGCCCTGGTCAAGAGTAATTACTGTCCCTTTGGGCCCTTTGGGATGTCTCCTCTAACACAAAGTCTCTTCTATAACAAAATGCAGAAGCATCATAATGAGGTTTTCAGCAAGTACCTGCATTCAGGGTGATTTAGCAATTCAGCCGACCTCCATTTATAGCATATTGACTGTTTAGAGAAAAACTTGATATGAGTAGAAACCCAATAGTCTGACGGAGGAGCAGCTTAGTGATCACACCAGAGCCAATGTACACATCCCTAATGGTACCCTGTTCCCTACATAATGCACCAATTTTGACCAGAGCCCTATTCGACAAGGGCCCTATAAATGGAATAGGCTGCCATTTGGGATTCCTTCCAATATGTATCCCTGAGACGGCCAGAAATCTGAGGATGATAGGTTTAATGTACATTATGTATCTGCTCTACTCAGCACCACGGTCAGCAATCTGGACAGAACCCCCATGTGCTTCAGCATCATTGGTCAGCAATCTGGACAGAACCCCCATGTGCTTCAGCATCATTGGTCAGCAATCTGAACAGAGAACCCTGTGGCCAAGTGTCCAACCAGTTAGCAGTGTGTCTCATACAGTATAGACTACTGATCTACATAGAGGCAGAAAATAAGTTTGAATCTTAAGTAACCTGCATGCACATTGTTTGAAGGACAATAGACCAACATACTGTATGAGGTCAAAGCTGTGTGCTGGAAAACCTTGGTAGAGCGTGGGTGAATTTCCTTTCTTTTCTTTGGCTGAAAAATACGTTATCATTGTCAGAAATGCTAGAAAAGATAACACATCGTTGGTTCTGTAATGGACAGAAATGGGCACGTGAGAGCGACTAAATTTAAAAATATATATATTTTAACTGTTCCATCTACAAACTCAGTCAGGAAATGTTTTAATTCCAATGGTCACTTTATGGAAGCTATAGTCTTGTTTTAATCTGACGTCTAGAATTTGTTCTAGGTGGACACAACACCCCTGAACTTCTTAGGGCTAGGCCCCATTTTTTCTCAATTTCTTGTCTGAATGGCGTGCCCAAAGTAAACTGCCTGTAGCTCAGGCCCTGAAGCCAGGATATGCTTATCATTTGTACCATTGGAAAGAAAACACTTTGAAGTTTGTTGAAAAGTTAAAATAATGTAGGATAATATAACACAATAGATATGGTAGGAGAAAATGCAAAGAAAAACAACCAGATTTGTTTTGAGAGAGAAACCATCCTCTTAGAAATGCAAGAGAAAGGTCATATTGAAAATTTGCTCCTGGATGCAATTCCTTTGGCTTCCACAGGGTGTCAGCAGTCTATGTTCAAGGTTTCAGACTTGTAACTTCAAAAACGAATAAGAAATACCAGTTTTAGTAGAAGTACACATTCTTGGAAATGTGTGTGTGCTCGCTAGATGAAGACAGAAAGCCTCTGCTAAAATCAGTTTCCTATTGAACATACTTGTTTCTGTATGAAATATTATAGTTTGATTACATTTTAGGGGATCTGAGGAGTCAATAGAAACATATTTTGACTTGTTGAAACAAAGTTCAGGGGTAGATTTTTGGATTCCTATCTGCTGAACGAGTGGACTCAAACTCAGAACAACAGACCTTGTCAGCTCGGGGATTTGAACTTGCAACCTTTCGGTTACTAGTCCAACGCTCTAACCTCTAAGTTACCCGCCACCCCGACAGTGCACTAGAACTTCAACAAATTACACAATCATATACTAGACGTTAAGAATATTTTTGGAAGTAAAAACAAACTTTATTCACCGATCCTAAGGATTTTAAAATAAAGGTTCTGGGCCCGGTTCCCCAAAAGTATCTAAGGCTAACTTCATCGTTAGAACCTTCATAGAAGCATTGTTAAAGCATCATAGAAACCGTGTTTCCCCAAAACCATTGTTTCTGAAGTTACACTTGAAAACACTTGTTATATACCGACTGCCTCAGACTACTCATAGAACGGCGAGTTCATTGTCAGCATTGCCGTGGGACGAGGTTTAGGGGTGCTGTGATCTTTTCAGCGGGTGCTGAGATTTCTTTGTCAAGGGGTGGGGGTGGGTGCAGAATTATTATTTTTAGCCTGTGTCGGTCCACTAATACAGGACTTGTAAAGGCCCAGTGCACTATTTCTGGGATTGTTTTATTTTATTTTTGTTTTATTATAATTATAATTATTTATTTTTATCCAGCGGCTATGGTCGTTAGATTAGTATTTTCTTTACAGCGTAAAAATATCTCTGTTAAACATAGACTCAAGATGTTTATCTGTCTCTTTGTGACCGCCGATAACTTCACAATGAAGTTGACTACAAATACAAAGTTGACATCAGACTTGCCTCTGCCTAGAGCCTCCAAATCACTAAGTCTGCCCCTGCTTGGAAAAACATTGTGTGTTGGATACCATTCCATTCACTCCATTCCAGACATTATTAAGAGCTGTCCTCCCCTCCCATCACTGCAGTCAGTGGAAGGGCCTTGAATACCAGCAGGTCCAACAGGCTACCACTTGGCTGAGTTTGACATTTAACAGAGACAGAGGCTCAGCCCAAGAGAAGAGACAGAAGAGGTTCAACCCTCCCTTTGTGTTCTAGTATAAAGCTGTGGTATCCAGTGATATGAGGTAACTGGTGGCAGTACACTATAACACAATAATCCTGGGCTTCAAACCTCAATTACCATGGAGAGATGTAGTGCCCCTAGAGAGGAGACACCAGAGAGATGTAGTGAGGAGAGAGGAGACACCAGAGAGATGTAGTGTCCCTAGAGAGGAGACACCAGAGAGATGTAGGGCCCCTAGAGAGGAGACACCAGAGAGATGTAGTGTCCCTAGAGAGGAGACACCAGAGAGATGTAGTGTCCCTAGAGAGGAGACACCAGAGAGATGTAGGGCCCCTAGAGAGGAGACACCAGAGAGATGTAGTGCCCCTAGAGAGGAGACACCAGAGAGATGTAGTGTCCCTAGAGAGGAGACACCAGAGAGATGTAGTGTCCCTAGAGAGGAGACACCAGAGAGATGTAGTGTCCCTAGAGAGGAGACACCAGAGAGATGTAATGTCCCTAGAGAGGAGACACCAGAGAGATCTAGTGTCCCTAGAGAGGAGACACCAGAGAGATCTAGTGTCCCTAGAGAGGAGACACCAGAGAGATGTAGTGTCCCTAGAGAGGAGACACCAGAGAGATGTAGTGTCCCGAGAGAGGAGACACCAGAGAATCCCGGGAGACAGAAAGAGACACCAGTTTAACAACAACTGTAGTAGATTCCCCATCTATCCTCTTTCCACTATCCTGAAAATTGAGAAATAAACCAGCTGACAAACATATGAACAACTGACTAACAGCCTCAAATGTAATTCACAAATGTATTACAAAAAGGGTTCAGAGATGTGTGCCAACTGTTCCACATGAATGACAGTAGCTGATGGCGTCAGCTTAGCTATAAAGACAGTAGGGGACACCATCAGCTATAAAGACTGTAGGGACACCATCAGCTTTAAAGACTTTAGGGACACCATCAGCTATAAAGACTGTAGGGACACCATCAGCTATAAAGACTGTAGGGACACCATCAGTTTTAAAGACTGTAGGGACACCATCAGCTATAAAGACTGTAGGGACACCATGAGCTATAAAGACTGTAGGGACACCATCAGCTATAAAGGCTATAGGGACACCATCAGCTATAAAGGCTGTAGGGACACCGTCAACTATAAAGACTGTAGGGACACCGTCAGCTTTAAAGACTGTAGGGACACCATCAGCTATAAAGACAGTAGGGGACACCTTTAAAGGGCTGTAGGGACACCATCAGCTAAAAATACTGTAGGGACACCATCAGCTATAAAGACAGTAGGGGACACCATCAGCTAAAAAGACTGTAGGGACACCATAAGCTTTAAAGACAGTAGGGACACCATCAGCTATAAAGACTGTAGGGACACCATCAGCTTTAAAAGCTGAATGGACACCATCAGCTATAAAGACTGTAGGGACACCATCAGATATAAAGACTGTAGGGACACCATCAGCTATAAAGACTGTAGGGACACCATCAGCTTTAAAGACTGTAGGGACACTATCAGATATAAAGACTGTAGGGACACCGTCAACTATAAAGACTGTAGGGACACCATCAGATATAAAGACTGTAGGGACACCGTCAACTATAAAGACTGTAGGGACACCGTCAGCTTTAAAGACTGTAGGGACACCATCAGCTATAAAGACAGTAGGGGACACCGTCAGCTAAAAATACTGTAGGGACACCATCAGCTATAAAGACAGTAGGGGACACCGTCAGCTAAAAAGACTGTAGGGACACCATAAGCTATAAAGACAGTAGGGACACCATCAGCTATAAAGACTGTAGGGACACCATCAGCTTTAAAAGCTGAATGGACACCATCAGCTATAAAGACTGTAGGGACACCATCAGATATAAAGACTGTAGGGACACCATCAGCTATAAAGACTGTAGGGACACCATCAGCTTTAAAGACTGTAGGGACACTATCAACTATAAAGACTGTAGGGACACCATCAGCTATAAAGACTGTAGGGACACCGTCAGTTTAAAGGGCTGTAGGGACACCGTCAGCTATAAAGACTGTAGGGACACCATCAGCTATAAAGACTGTAGGGACACCATCAGCTATAAAGGCTGTAGGGACACCATCAGCTTAAAAAGCTGTAGGGACACCATCAGCTTTAAAGGATGTAGGGACACCATCAGCTAAAAAGACTGTAGGGACACCATCAGCTATAAAGACTGTAGGGACACCATCAGCTATAAAGACTGTAGGGACACCATCAGCTTTAAAAGCTGAAGGGACACCATCAGCTTTAAAGGGCTGTAGGGACACCATCAGCTATAAAGACTGTAGGGACATCATCAGATATAAAGACTGTAAGGACACCATCAGCTATAAAGACTGTAGGGACACCATCAGCTTTAAAGACTGAAGGGACACTATCAGCTATAAAGACTGTAGGGACACCATCAGCTATAAAGACTGTAGGGACACCGTCAGCTTAAAGGGCTGTAGGGACACCGTCTGCTATAAATACTGTAGGGACACCATCAGCAATAAAGACTGTAGGGACACCATCAGCTATAAAGGCTGTAGGGACACCGTCATCTTAAAGGGCTGTAGGGACACCATCAGCTTTAAAGGCTGTAGGGACACCATCAGCTAAAAAGACTGTAGGGACACCATGAGCTATAAAGACTGTAGGGACACCATCAGCTTAAGGGCTGTAGGGACACCATCAGCTATAAAGACTGTAGGGACACCATCAGCAATAAAGACTGTAGGGACACCATCAGCTATAAAGGCTGTAGGGACACCATCATCTTAAAGGGCTGTAGGGACACCATCAGCTTAAAGGGCTGTAGGGACACCATCAGCTTTAAAGACTGTAGGGACACCATCAGCTAAAAATACTGTAGGGACACCATCAGCTATAAAGACTGTAGGGACACCGTCAGCTTAAAGGGCTGTAGGGACACCGTAAGATATAAAGACTGTAGGGACACCGTCAGCTAAAAAGACTGTAGGGACACCATCAGCTATAAAGACTGTAGGGACACCATCAGCTATAAAGACTGTAGGGACACCATCAGCTTTAAAGGGCTGTAGGGACACCATCAGCTTTAAAGGGCTGTAGGGACACCATCAGCTAAAAAGACTGTAGGGACACCATGAGCTATAAAGACTGTAGGGACACCGTCAGCTTAAAGGGCTGTAGGGACACCGTCTGCTATAAAGACTGTAGGGACACCATCAGCAATAAAGACTGTAGGGACACCATCAGCTATAAAGGCTGTAGGGACACCGTCATCTTAAAGGGCTGTAGGGACACCATCAGCTTAAAGGGCTGTAGGGACACCATCAGCTTTAAAGACTGTAGGGACACCATCAGCTAAAAATACTGTAGGGACACCATCAGCTATAAAGACTGTAGGGACACCGTCAGCTTAAAGGGCTGTAGGGACACCGTAAGATATAAAGACTGTAGGGACACCGTCAGCTAAAAAGACTGTAGGGACACCGTAAGATATAAAGACTGTAGGGACACCGTCAGCTAAAAAGACTGTAGGGACACCATCAGCTATAAAGACTGTAGGGACACCATCAGCTATAAAGACTGTAGGGACACCATCAGCTTTAAAGGGCTGTAGGGACACCATCAGCTTTAAAGGGCTGTAGGGACACCATCAGCTATATAGACTGTAGGGACACCATCAGCTTTAAAGGGCTATAGGGACACCATCAGCTATAAAGACTGTAGGGACACCATCAGCTTTAAAAGCTGAAGGGACACCATCAGCTATAAAGACTGTAGGGACACCATCAGCTTTAAAAGCTGAAGGGACACCATCAGCTTTAAAGGGCTGTAGGGACACCATCAGCTTTAAAAGCTTAAGGGACACCATCAGCTATAAAGACAGTAGGGGACACCGTCTGTAGAGGGCTGTAGAGACACCATCAGCTATAAAGACTGTAGGGACGCCATCAGATATAAAGACTGTAGGGACACCATCAGCTATAAAGACTGTAGGGACACCATCAGCTTTAAAGACTGAAGGGACACTATCAGCTATAAAGACTGTAGGGACACCATCAGCTATAAAGACTGTAGGGACACCGTCAGCTTAAAGGGCTGTAAGGACACCATCTGCTATAAAGACTGTGGGGACACCATCAGCTATAAATGGTGTCCCATCAGTCTTTTTAGCTGACGGACAGCTTTAAAGACTGTAGGACACCATCAGCTTTAAAGCTGATGGTGTCCCCTTCAGCTTAAAAAGCTGATGGTGACACCATCAGCTTTAAAGACTGAAGGGACACCATCAGCTATAAAGACTGTAGGGGACACCATCAGCTAAAAAGACTGTAGGGACACCATCAGCTATAAAGACAGTAGGGGACACCGTCAGCTAAAAGACTGTAGGGACACCATCAGCTAAAAAGACTGTAGGGACACCATAAGCTATAAAGACAGTAGGGACACCATCAGCTATAAAGACTGTAGGGACACCATCAGCTTTAAAGCTGTAGGGACACCATCAGCTTTAAAGGCTGTAGGGACACCATCAGCTTTAAAGACTGTAGGGACACCATCAGCTATAAAGACTGTAGGGACACCATCAGCTATAAAGACTGTAGGGACACCATCAGCTTTAAAAGCTGAAGGGACACCATCAGCTTTAAAGGCTGTAGGTGACACCATCAGCTATAAAGACTGTAGGGACGCCATCAGATATAAAGACTGTAGGGACACCATCAGCTATAAAGACTGTAGGGACACCATCAGCTTTAAAGACTGATGGGGCACTATCAGCTATAAAGACTGTAGGGACACCATCAGCTATAAAGACTGTAGGGACACCGTCAGCTTAAAAGGGCTGTAGGGACACCGTCAGCTATAAAGACTGTAGGGACACCATCAGCTATAAAGACTGTAGGGACACCATCAGCTAGAAAGGCTGTAGGGACACCGTCAGCTTAAAGGGCTGTAGGGACACCATCAGCTTTAAAGGCTGTAGGGACACCATCAGCTAAAAGACTGTAGGAACACCATCAGCTATACAGACTGTAGGGACACCATCAGCTATAAAGACTGTAGGGACACCATCAGCTTTAAAGACTGTAGGGACACCATCAGCCAAAAAGACTGTAGGGACACCATCAGCTATAAAGACTGTAGGGACACCATCAGCTATAAAGGCTGTAGGGACACCGTCATCAGCTTAAAGGGCTGTAGGGACACCATCAGCTTTAAAGACTGTAGGGACACCATCAGCTAAAAAGACTGTAGGGACACCATCAGCTATAAAGACTGTAGGGACACCATCAGCTATAAAGACTGTAGGGACACCGTCAGCTTAAAGGGCTGTAGGGACACCATCAGCTATAAAGACTGTAGGGACACCATCAGCTAAAAAGACTGTAGGGACACCATCAGCTATAAAGACTGTAGGGACACCATCAGCTTTAAAGACTGAAGGGACACTATCAGCTATAAAGACTGTAGGGACACCATCAGCTATAAAGACTGTAGGGACACCGTCAGCTTAAAGGGCTGTAAGGACACCATCTGCTATAAAGACTGTGGGGACACCATCAGCTATACTGTCTTTTTAGCTGATGGTGTCCATCAGTCTTTTAAAGCTGCGGTGTCCCCTCATCAGTCTGTTTAAAGGGCTGACGGTGACACCATCTTTAAGCTGATGGTGTCCCTTCAGCTTTAAAAGCTGATGGTGTCCCTTCAGCTTTTAAAGCTGAAGGGACACCATCAGCTATAAAGACAGTAGGGGACACCGTCAGCTAAAAAGACTGTAGGGACACCATCAGCTATAAAGACAGTAGGGGACACCGTCAGCTAAAAAGACTGTAGGGACACCATCAGCTAAAAAGACTGTAGAGACACCATAAGCTATAAAGACAGTAGGGACACCATCAGCTATAAAGACTGTAGGGACACCATCAGCTTTAATAGCTGTAGGGACACCATCAGCTTTAAAGGCTGTAGGGACACCATCAGCTTTAAAGACTGTAGGGACACCATCAGCTATAAAGACTGTAGGGACACCATCAGCTATAAAGACTGTAGGGACACCATCAGCTTTAAAAGCTGAAGGGACACCATCAGCTTTAAAGGGCTGTAGTGACACCATCAGCTATAAAGACTGTAGGGACGCCATCAGATATAAAGACTGTAGGGACACCATCAGCTATAAAGACTGTAGGGACACCATCAGCTTTAAAGACTGATGGGGCACTATCAGCTATAAAGACTGTAGGGACACCATCAGCTATAAAGACTGTAGGGACACCGTCAGCTTAAAGGGCTGTAGGGACACCGTCTGCTATAAAGACTGTAGGGACACCATCAGCTATAAAGACTGTAGGGACACCATCAGCTAGAAAGGCTGTAGGGACACCGTCAGCTTAAAGGGCTGTAGGGACACCATCAGCTTTAAAGGCTGTAGGGACACCATCAGCTAAAAAGACTGTAGGAACACCATCAGCTATACAGACTGTAGGGACACCATCAGCTATAAAGACTGTAGGGACACCATCAGCTTTAAAGACTGTAGGGACACCATCAGCCAAAAAGACTGTAGGGACACCATCAGCTATAAAGACTGTAGGGACACCATCAGCTATAAAGGCTGTAGGGACACCGTCAGCTTAAAGGGCTGTAGGGACACCATCAGCTTTAAAGACTGTAGGGACACCATCAGCTAAAAAGACTGTAGGGACACCATCAGCTATAAAGACTGTAGGGACACCATCAGCTATAAAGACTGTAGGGACACCGTCAGCTTAAAGGGCTGTAGGGACACCGTAAGCTATAAAGACTGTAGGGACACCGTCAGCTAAAAAGACTGTAGGGACACCATCAGCTATAAAGACTGTAGGGACACCATCAGCTATAAAGACTGTAGGGACACCATCAGCTTTAAAAGCTGAAGGGACACCATCAGCTTAAAGGGCTGTAGGGACACCGTCAGTTATGAAGACTGTAGGGACACCATCAGCTTAAAAAGGGCTGTAGGGACACCATCAGCTTTAAAGGGCTGTAGGGACACCATCAGCTATATAAAGGGCTGTAGGGACACCATCAGCTATAAAGGCTGTAGGGACACCATCAGCTTTAAAGGGCTGTAGGGACACCATCAGCTATAAAGACTGTAGGGACACCATCAGCTTTAAAGGCTGTAGGGACACCATCAGATATAAAGACTGTAGGGACACCATCAGCTATAAAGACTGTAGGGACACCATCAGCTTTAAAGACTGTAGGGACACTATCAACTATAAAGACTGTAGGGACACCATCAGCTATAAAGACTGTAGGGACACCATCAGCTATAAAGACTGTAGGGACACCGTCAGCTTAAAGGGCTGTAGGGACACCGTCAGCTATAAAGACTGTAGGGACACCATCAGCTATAAAGGCTGTAGGGACACCATCAGCTATAAAGACTTTAGGGACACTGTCAGCTTAAAGGGCTGTAGGGACACCGTCAGCTATAAAGACTGTAGGGACACCGTCAGCTATAAAGACTGTAGGGACACCGTCAGCTATAAAGACTGTAGGGACACCATCAGCTATAAAGGCTGTAGGGACACCATCAGCTATAAAGAATGTAGGGACACTGTCAGCTTAAAGGGCTGTAGGGACACCGTCAGCTATAAAGGCTGTAGGGACACCATCAGCTTTAAAGGGGTGTAGGGACACCATTGCTTAAAGGGCTGTAGGGACACCATCAGCTATAAAGACTGTAGGGACACCATCAGCTATAAAGGCTGTAGAGACACCATCAGCTATAAAGGCTGTAGGGACACCATCAGCTATAAAGGCTGTAGGGACACCATCAGCTATAAAGGCTATAGGGACACCATCAGCTATAAAGGCTGTTGGGACACCATCAGCTATAAAGGCTGTAGGGACACCATCAGCTATAAAGGCTGTAGGGACACCATCAGCTATAAAGACTGTAGGGACACCATCAGCTATAAAGGCTGTAGGGACACCATCAGCTATAAAGGCTATAGGGACACCATCAGCTATAAAGGCTGTAGGGACACCATCAGCTATAAAGACTTTAGGGACACTGTCAGCTATAAAGGCTGTTGGGACACCATCAGCTATAAAGACTTTAGGGACACTGTCAGCTATAAAGGCTGTAGGGACACCGTCAGTTATAAAGGCTGTATATTTTTTACACTTTGGAATTTTCTGACTTGAATTTTCCCTTTACATTTTTTTTTATCAACCCAATAAATCCACGGTGAGAGAAATGTCCCCAGGAGCAATCAGTCTCAATAATGAATACATGAATCTCGGATGGTATTAACCATATGGTCATTTCTGTCTAAAATCTTCCCATTTCGGTGTGATTTAGTCGAGAAGAAGGGTTAATGGGATCACTGTGCTGCCATCCTGTTAGAAGATAACAGATTATTTTATTACAATGGTTAAATTGGATTTTCATTGTGTTCAATGGTGTTATTTGACCCCTAGTGGCGCTTTCTGGTACTTAGAAAGTCAACGCAAACGGGAAGTTCAGAATTGGTTTTGCACGCAAAGAAGCAGCTACAAGCAACGCTACGGTGCAGGTCTTTCAATGTAGTTATTTCTTGTCACGCTTCAGCCTTGGAAAAATATTTGTTTGTAAGTTCGATTCAAGCATTTAGCTAATGATGATAATCTTGTTATTGATAGAGTTTCTTACATATCAATGTTGGTTGCATTTACTCACAAATTGCAATGCCTTTTGTGTATGTCGTTAGCTGTATTACTTTGCTCATGCGTCATGCAAACGAATTGTAAAATATACAATACTGTAGTTTTGTTACTGTTTCTAGTGTAATATGCTTTGTTATTCTACATAGATGGTTATACATTATTAGAGTAATGAAAGGAGCAATTACCATATGGTTAACAATTAGATATATGGTTTGGCATCATGCCAGATGCATGGTACCTTAGCACGTGCTTTGTATTTATGCAACTTCAAATGTTTAATGTACAGCTACAGTATGTCGGTGTGAATTGAACACTAAAGTATATTCTTTTCTGTATTTTGCAGTTTCACAACATAAACGTTTCAATATATTCATTCAAGAAAAGTCACGCCTTGGGAGTTTTATTGAAGACTTAGTTGTTAGCTATCTGTCTAGTTTTGCATGGGAACGCAACTCAAGGGCAGAATAATCACCATGTGACCTCTGATGGACTAATATCATACAACTCATTCACTGATTGATGTGACCTCTTGTGTTTCTGTGTAGTAATTTTATTAAAGCAGCGTCTTTTTATCTCTGTACACATAACATGATAGATGTATTTTGACAAACACATTTGTCATAGTTTCTGTGATCTGCCAACATGGCTAATTGCTACAGCCAAACGCCCACAAACGGTTTTGTTTTCTTCTCCTCTGATTCTGGATTCCCTCCTCTGGTGTTCATGACATTTTGTCAAGCTAATAACCGTCGTTCTCACGGTAACTAAATCAGAGGCCCCTGAGCCCAGTTAGGGTCAGACATCCTGGACCGCCCCTGAGCCCAGTTAGGGTCAGACATCCTGGACCGCCCCTGAGCCCAGTTAGGGTCAGACATCCTGGACCGCCCCTGAGCCCAGTTAGGGTCAGACATCCTGGACCGCCCCTGAGCCCAGTTAGGGTCAGACATCCTGGACCGCCCCTGAGCCCAGTTAGGGTCAGACATCCTGGACCGCCCCTGAGCCCAGTTAGGGTCAGACATCCTGGACCGCCCCTGAGCACCGTTAGGGTCAGACATCCTGGACCGCCCCTGAGCCCCGTTAGGGTCAGACATCCTGGACCGCCCTGAGCCCAGTTAGGGTCAGACATCCTGGACCGCCCTGAGCCCAGTTAGGGTCAGACATCCTGGACCGCCCCTGAGCCCCGTTAGGGTCAGACATCCTGGACCGCCCTGAGCCCAGTTAGGGTCAGACATCCTGGACCGCCCCTGAGCCCAGTTAGGGTCAGACATCCTGGACCGCCCCTGAGCCCCGTTAGGGTCAGACATCCTGGACCGCCCCTGAGCCCAGTTAGGGTCAGACATCCTGGACCGCCCCTGAGCACCGTTAGGGTCAGACATCCTGGACCGCCCCTGAGCCCAGTTAGGGTCAGACATCCTGGACCGCCCCTGAGCCCAGTTAGGGTCAGACATCCTGGACCGCCCTGAGCCCAGTTAGGGTCAGACATCCTGGACCGCCCCTGAGCCCAGTTAGGGTCAGACATCCTGGACCGCCCTGAGCCCAGTTAGGGTCAGACATCCTGGACCGCCCCTGAGCCCAGTTAGGGTCAGACATCCTGGACCGCCCCTGAGCCCAGTTAGGGTCAGACATCCTGGACCGCCCCTGAGCCCAGTTAGGGTCAGACATCCTGGACCGCCCCTGAGCCCAGTTAGGGTCAGACATCCTGGACCGCCCTGAGCCCAGTTAGGGTCAGACATCCTGGACCGCCCCTGAGCCCAGTTAGGGTCAGACATCCTGGACCGCCCCTGAGCCCAGTTAGGGTCAGACATCCTGGACCGCCCCTGAGCCCAGTTAGGGTCAGACATCCTGGACCGCCCCTGAGCCCAGTTAGGGTCAGACATCCTGGACCGCCCCTGAGCCCAGTTAGGGTCAGACATCCTGGACCGCCCCTGAGCCCAGTTAGGGTCAGACATCCTGGACCGCCCCTGAGCCCAGTTAGGGTCAGACATCCTGGACCGCCCTGAGCCCAGTTAGGGTCAGACATCCTGGACCGCCCCTGAGCCCAGTTAGGGTCAGACATCCTGGACCGCCCCTGAGCCCAGTTAGGGTCAGACATCCTGGGACAGCCCTTTTCTGCCATTCCGAATAAAACCCAACTTTGAGAAATTATCAGGAGACCATGTTTTTCCTCCACTCGGAGATGGCTAACGGTGTAGACCATTGCTGAATCTTTTAACCATACCACGTGGTTAAATTCTTAGACTATCGATACCGACAGAATGAGAACAAGTCTTTGATACTAATTACTAGTCTGCAGCTAGGAATTCGGTATCATTGAACGCGAACAACGACAACCGCCGAAACATCCATTCTATAACGAATGTCACTTTGAACTATCCCCTCTAACCAAGACAGAGGGAGAGAAACGGGACAATTCAGCAAAAGAAAGACTTCACCAGCGATCAATACGACACACTGAGCGTAAATATATATATTGATTACAATTGTTCCCGAATGTGTGAGCGTTCAAATGTGTAAAGGATTTGAATTGTTATAATTATCACTATGTAGTGACTTCTTGGTCGACAAACAGAAAAAGGTAAATGTAATGACAGGAGGATGTGCCGCCATGCTGGTTCAGCCCACTAGGGCACATCCTCTATCCACCAAGCCGTCATACTGGTTCAGCCCACTAGGGCACATCCTCTATCCACCAAGCTGTCATACTGGTTCAGCCCACTAGGGCACATCCTCTATCCACCAAGCCGTCATACTGGTTCAGCCCACTAGGGCACATCCTCTATCCACCAAGCCGCCATGCTGGTTCAGCCCACTAGGGCACATCCTCTATCCGCCAAGCCGTCATACTGGTTCAGCCCACTAGGGGGCACATCCTCTATCCACCAAGCCGTCATACTGGTTCAGCCCACTCAATTTACGACGTTTGGAATGAGACTAACGTGAGGTAAAATAAATAAATAATTAATCAGAAGACTATTGATCAGATATGAAAATATCTGAAAGGTTATATTGGGAAATTATAACTTTGTAATCTGAATACTTTCCTTGGTGCCCCGATTTAATAGTTAATTACAGTTACATGATTAATCAGTTTAATCGAGTAACAAATTACAGAGAATCTTTGATAAAAACAAAGTCTTCAGATTAATGATAGTAAAGACATGACACAGGTCTATAGAAACCTGATATGAATAAAATGTAGTTTATTTCAGGAGAACAGAATAGCATACTCTGACTTGTCCTTATGCTAGGTCCTGATCTGGCTATGCCATGTGGCTGTGGGTTACACTAGTTCATTTAGCAGACTAGATTTGCTTAGAATTCTGTGGCATTATTTTATATTATTTTATGGTAATGAAGAATACAATTGAACAAAGCCAAATAAAATAGAAAGGATATTTTCTCCAAATGATTTCTGAGGAAGTTCTGCTATTCTGTGTTGATTGGATAACAAAGAAACAGGTACAACTATATGCTTCATTAAGAGCTTTTTATGCAACTTTAGTAGTGATACAAATGTTGGGCTGTATGTTTGATGTTTAATACATTCTAAGGCTGCATGATGCAACTCTAATGGTGATTTGAAAAAGGGGCATGAAAGTCATGAGCTCTGCTTTGTTTTTTGGGCAGGCTGTACACACCTCATCAGTCTCTCATTCACTATTTGACAAAGGCTGTAATTATCGGCGGCATTCCCTTTGTGGGACCATAATTCCCCCTAAAAAAAATCAATGCCTTTAGTGGCCAGTGGATGTTGTGTCCTTGGGATGAATCTAATAATTATAATTCCCTTCTCCATGCTGCGTGCTCCGATGCACCTCTCACTCACATGGCTCTCTCAGATATCTAAATTCTTATTAGACAATGACCGTTACGTGTCCTGGGTTCTCACAGGCTACAAGTGAAGACAGACACATCGGGGACCCAACTGTGGGCGTTCCGAGGCACATATTGATAAAGATATTGATTAACGTATTGATAAACGTATTGATAAACATATTGATAAACATATTGATAAAGATATTGATAAACATATTGATAAAGATATTGATAAAGATATTGATTAACGTATTGATAAACGTATTGATAAACCAGCAAGATGAGTAGTCCTAGTCAATAGCAAAAGCACTAGCCAATCAATTTGTCAATCTCCTTTCCCCCGTAGTACAAAGTTGACCTTATTCTATTATGTGCTAGAAATAAATATTCAAGCATAGTCTGGGACAGTTGTGAGATGCGATAGATCCCAAATTAATATAACCATTAACATTTTAAAAAATGTTTTAAGGCAATGAGGCTGACAACAGCGCTGAACGTTTAGCTTAAAATGTTGATAAACTATTAGGCTTCCTTCACATCATAAGCAGAGCAACGCAGACACAGCAGTAGACCATAAGCGCAAATTTTCCAAAATTAGTGGACAAACAACATTATCAAAAGTGACCGCAAATGTGATTATGCATGTAATGCTTTTATTATAAAGGTGCATTTTTATGGTGAAAATTAACTTCCCCAAACTTCACACTCACGCGCTGCCTATGTATACCAGTTTGGCTCTACACCAGTTGTAAAGCGGACTAATGTGCTTAAATTTTTTTTGTTATTTGGCCACTTTAGTTGTTAAACAAACCTTATTAAAACATATAGGCTAGGCTACAAACGGTGTGAGACTATGATTTTAAAAAAAGGAATGCAATGTTTCTTGCCTTATTGCACACAAGCTGGGATAATATATAATTCACTAGTGATATTATTGTCACCCATCAGACTATCCTTGATTTAATCTTCTCTTTACACATATTTGTGCAGTTTGTTTTCATTTAGAATGGACCATTGTCATTCCCCTTGTCTCGAAACAGGGGCATGGGGAAAACACATGTCCTCTATGCACTTAAATAGCCAAAAGAGGACACTGTTCCCATGGTTTACTTTCATGCCAGTGAGGTAGGCTATACTCCTGTTGTAAAGATGTAATGCAATGTAATTAATATTAGGAAAGTTAAGAAATAAATACAGTAGGCCTAGCCTATAGAAAGCTGATGGGATCTTTCTCTTTTAATAGATGCCGTCAACTGGGAGGCTACACAAGAATCTAAAATCTAAAATATATTTGGATTTGTTTAACACTTTTTTGGTTTCTTCATGATTCCATATGTGTTATTTCATAGTTTTGATGTCTTCACTGTTATTCTACAATGTAGAAAATAGTAAGAATACAGAAAAACCCTTGATTTTGTGGGTGTGTCCAAACTGTTGACTGGTACTGTACATATCCCAACCAGAAGGCATGGATTACAGGCAACATCCGCACCGAGCTAAAAGCTAGAGCTGCTGCATTCAAGGAACGGGACACTAATCTGGACGCTTATCAGAAATCCCGCTATGTCCTCAGACGAACCATCAAGCAGGCAAAGCGTCAATACAGGACGAAGTTTGAATCCTACTACACCGACTCTGATTAGCCATCTCAACCCCCACTGACTCTCTTTACAGATGATTGTGAATCCAAAATGGCACCCTATTCCCTATACAGTGCACTAGTTTTGACTAGAGTCCAGGTTCTGGTCAAAAGAAGTGCACTATGTAGGGAATAGGGTACCATTTTTTGGCACGCTTCAGACTCCCAGTGTTGTGTTATTATGATGATGGTTTGTTTTATTGTGTCCTAACGTAGCTAATCATGCTACAGCAATGAGGTACTGAGGTACTGAAGCCCTGTACACAGTCTACTTATACAACATTTGACACTGGTTGTATTACAACAGAGAGTTTAGCTGAACAAAAATAATTACAATAGTGTTATGGAGACCCCACACCAAATCTGCATTGTACAAATATATTAGTTGTATCACAACCAGGGATAGCCTAGTGGTAACATGGGTATACATGTACTGCTAGAGGCAGGGGTATTGGTGGTAGTTAGTCTAGTGGTGACAGGGTACATAGTATTGACTGGGGCAGGGGTATTGGTGGTAGTTAGTCTAGTGGTGACAGGGGTACATAGTATTGACTGGGGCAGGGGTATTGGTGGTAGTTAGTCTAGTGGTGACAGGGGTACATAGTATTGACTGGGGCAGGGGTATTGGTGGTAGTTAGTCTAGTGGTGACAGGGGTACATAGTATTGACTGGGGCAGGGTATTGGTGGTAGTTAGTCTAGTGGTGACAGGGGTACATAGTATTGACTGGGGCAGGGGTATTGGTGGTAGTTAGTCTAGAGGTTACTGGGGTACATAGTATTGACTGGGGCAGGGGTATTGGTGGTAGTTAGTCTAGTGGTGACAGGGGTACATAGTATTGACTGGGGCAGGGGTATTGGTGGTAGTTAGTCTAGAGGTTACAGGGGTACATAGTATTGACTGGGGCAGGGGTATTGGTGGTAGTTAGTCTAGTGGTGACAGGGGTACATAGTATTGACTGGGGCAGGGGTATTGGTGGCAGTTAGTCTAGTGGTGACAGGGGTACATAGTATTGACTGGGGCAGGGGTATTGGTGGCAGTTAGTCTAGTGGTGACAGGGGTACATAGTATTGACTGGGGCAGGGGTATTGGTGGTAGTTAGTCTAGAGGTTACAGGGGTACATAGTATTGACTGGGGAAGAGGTATTGGTGGTAGTTAGTCTTGAGGTTACAGGGGTACAAAGTATTGCTAGAGACAGTAAGAGGTACAGTATTTGTTGATAGGTTACTTGAGATAATGGTGATACAGCAGGTCTGGTGGCAGTAGGGTGTTGATTGGTTAACAGCAGGTCTGGTGGCAGTAGGGTGTTGATTGGTAACAGCAGGTCTGGTGGCAGTAGGGTGTTGATTGGTTAACAGCAGGTCTGGTGGCAGTAGGGTGTTGATTGGTAACAGCAGGTCTGGAGGTAGTAGGGTGTTGATTGGTTAACAGCAGGTCTGGTGGTAGTAGGGTGTTGATTGGTTAACAGCAGGTCTGGTGGCAGTAGGGTGTTGATTGGTTAACAGCAGGGTACTTTGTAATTATGCTACGTAGAAATAGGCTATTTCCTCCTTCCAGCACATTCTTAGTCGAGCAACAAAAGATGCTATTTGCATTTATAGATGTTATCCCCTCCCTCTCTCCTCTCCTCCTTAAAACCAGAATGACAGTATAGAGGGGTTCATTCATTGTGGAATGTGACGGAAGCTATGATGTTTTAATCCAACAGTAGGCCACCACCTGGGGAGAGGAGAGGAGAGACATGTCCTAATCCAGACTGATGTTAGGTCCACATAACCAGGTTCTTAAGATGGCGTGCATCTCTTCTCTTGGATCCCTACTCTCTGTTCATCAGTCAGTAGAAACTGTGTGAGATTCAACTCAACGTAATGAGTAGCAGACTTGGGAGGGAACCTGGGAGGGTGGCAACGCAATTAGTTTAAGAGCTTTGGGTTAAGGATGTTACAGGGAATGTGGGAATGGAGGAATGGATCACTGTGGAAGGAATTACAGCTCAGTCGTCTGGCTTCTGTGTCAAATTTACAGTACATCCTAGATTTACCTTCAGATTTGTATGTGCGACTTACTTTAGAAATCACAGAGAGGTTTAGAACATAATTGACAAATCAAAATATTATGTGTGAAAAGGAAATTAAATCGGTTGAGGAATTAAATGCAGGTAATGTGGAAAAACCTGATGAAGTCAAATAGCTGCCAGATCATTACATCTGATATATATGTTCTATCTGATATATCTCTATACAGTATAATCTACTGTCTGTTCTATCTGATATATCTCTATACAGTATAATCTACTGTCTGTTCTATCTGATATATCTATATACAGTATAATCTACTGTCTGTTCTATCTGATATATCTCTATACAATATAATCTACTGTCTGTTCTATCTGATATATCTCTATACAGTATAATCTACTGTCTGTTCTATCTGATATATCTCTATACAGTATAATCTACTGTCTGTTCTATCTGATATATCTATATACAGTATAATCTACAGTCTGTTCTATCTGATTTATCTCTATACAGTATAATCTACAGTCTGTTCTATCTGATATATCTATATACAGTATAATCTACTGTCTGTTCTATCTGATATATCTATATACAGTATAATCTACTGTCTGTTCTATCTGATATATCTATATACAGTATAATCTACAGTCTGTTCTATCTGATATATCTCTATACAGTATAATCTACAGTCTGTTCTATCTGATATATCTATATACAGTATAATCTACTGTCTGTTCTATCTGATATATCTATATACAGTATAATCTACAATCTATTCTGTTCTGTTCAATTTGGTTCAAATCTATTCTGTTTTATTCCAGTCTATTCTATATTCATCTTCAGTCTATTACAGTCTAATAGTCTTACACAGTCTATCTACATATATCTATATTGCATCAAAGCTGGAGTGTGTACCATGATCACTGACCAGGGGAAGATAGAACATGATCACTGACCAGGGAAGATAGAACATATATCTGGCGTTAGGGTAACGCCTTTTCTATACCTGGCGCTAGTCTAAATCCTCTTCTATACCTGGCGCTAGTCTAAATCCTCTTCTATACCTGGCGCTAGTCTAAATTCTCTTCTATTCCTGGCGCTAGTCTAACTCCTCTTCTATACCTGGCACTAGTCTAAATTCTCTTCTATACCTGGCGCTAGTCTAAATCCTCTTCTATACCTGGCGCTAGTCTAAATTCTCTTCTATACCTGGCGCTAGTCTAACTCCTCTTCTATACCTGGCACTAGTCTAAATCCTCTTCTATACCTGGCGCTAGTCTAACTCCTCTTCTATACCTGGCTCTAGTCTAAATCCTCTTCTATACCTGGCGCTAGTCTAAATCCTCTTCTATACCTGGCACTAGTCTAACTCCTCTTCTATACCTGGCGCTAGTCTAACTCCTCTTCTATACCTGGCGCTAGTCTAAAGCCTCTTCTATACCTGGCGCTAGTCTAACTCCTCTTCTATACCTGGCGCTCGTCTAAATCCTCTTCTATACCTGGCGCTAGTCTAAATCCTCTTCTATACCTGGCGCTAGTCTAAATCCTCTTCTATACCTGGCGCTAGTCTAAATCCTCTCCTATACCTGGCACTAGTCTAAATCCTCTTCTATATCTGGCGCTAGTCTAAATCCTCTTCTATACCTGGCGCTAGTCTAAATCCTCTTCTATACCTGGCGCTCGTCTAAATCCTCTTCTATACCTGGCGCTCGTCTAAATCCTCTTCTATACCTGGCGCTCGTCTAAATCCTCTTCTATACCTGGCGCTAGTCTAAATCCTCTTCTATACCTGGCGCTAGTCTAAATCCTCTTCTACACCTGGCGCTAGTCTAAATCCTCTTCTATACCTGGCGCTAGTCTAAATCCTCTTCTATACCTGGCGCTCGTCTAATTCCTCTTCTACACCTGGCGCTAGTCTAAATCCTCTTCTATACCTGGCGCTAATTTGGTTCAGTCTGCACTACACCAGACACTCGGATACAAATTCCCCTTTCAGCAGGACAATAACCTAAAACACAAGGCCAGCTCTACACTGGAGTTGTTTACCAAGACAACATTGAATGTTCCTGAGTGACTGAGTAACACTTTTGACTTAAACTGGCTTAAAAATCTATGGCAAGACTTGAAAATGGCTGTCTAGCAATGACCAACAACCATCTTGACAGAGCTTGAATAATAAAAAAAAACAGATAAATGGGTAAATATTGTACATATAAATATTGTAAATATTGTACATATAAATATTGTAAATATTGTACATATAAATATTGTAACTATTGTACAATCCAGGTGTCCAGAAGCTCTAAAGACTCAGTAATCACCACCAAAGGTGATTCTAACATGTAATGAATGAGGGATGTGAATACTTATGTAAATCAGATATTTCTGAATTTAATTTGCAATCAATGTGCAAACATTTCTAAAATCATGTTTTTACTTTGTTATTATGAGGTATTGAGTGTAGATGGGTGAGAAAAAACAAACATATTTAATACATTTTCATTTCAGGCTGTAATACAATGAAATGTAGCCTAGTGGTTTGAGCGTTGGGCCAGTAACCGAAAGGTTGCTGGATCAAATCCCGATCTGACAAGGTAAAAACATGTTGTTCTGCCCTGAACAAGGCAGTTAACTCACTAGGTTATCATTGTAAATAAGAATTTGATCTCAACTGACTTGCCTAGTTAAATAAAGATTGCATTTAAAAAATATAACGGGGTGTGAATACTATCTAAAGGGGTGTGAATACTATCTAAAGGGGGTGTGAATACTATCTAAAGGGGTGTGAATACTATCTAAAGGGGTGTGAATACGATCTAAAGGGGTGTAAATACTCTCTAAAGGGGTGTGAATACTATCTAAAGGGGTGGGAATACTATCTAAAGGGGTGTGGATACTATCTAAAGGGGTGTGGATACTATCTAAAGGGGTGTGAATACTCTCTAAAGGGGTGTGAATACTCTCTAAAGGGGTGTAAATATTCTCTAAAGGGGTGTGAATACTATCTAAAGGGGTGTGAATACTCTCTAAAGGGGTGTGAATACTCTCTAAAGGGGTGTGAATACTATCTAAAGGGGTGGGAATACTATCTAAAGGGGTGGGAATACTATCTAAAGGGGAGTGAATACTATCTAAAGGGGAGTGAATACTATCTAAAGGGGTGTGAATACTATCTAAAGGGGTGTGAATACTCTCTAAAGGGGTAGAGATAGTGTGGTGGAGAAATCAGAATTAGATAATTAAGATCTTATCTGCAGAATATGATCATGTGATTCAACTGTTGAACTCTCGTTATTAGAATGTACGGCTGTACTTCCAACCTCATATGGGCCTGTCACCTTGGGCCCAGAGAGTGGAGTGGTCAGGCTCCTCTATCGCCTGTCCCTGTTGCTATGCCGAATATCAGAAATAGAATAGGGCAACGGAGGTCAGAATGTTTCCTTCTGTGAATACGTGTCTATACCTATTGCAAACCATGTGAAGGGATGGCGTGAGTAATGGGAACCGGGCACTTGTCTCCACAATGTCTGTACGTCAGTCACACCCTTCTTGGGCCTTGGGGGAGATTGTCCTCTACCCTGCTTCATTTTTAACAAGGTGGAAACTAAGTAACAACAAATTCACTTTTAAGATCTTAGTACTGAAAAATATATATATATCTTTCTTCCTGGAGCCTAAGGTCTGGCACAGGATGTGTGGGTTTAGTGTCTGGAGCCATTGTACGTCATCTCTGAGGTTGCACCTATTCTATCCACTCAGTGGGCTCTGACTCTATCCACTCTGTGTGCATGTTGTGACGTGTGAATACTCTCTAAAGGGCTGTGAATACTCTCTAACGGGGTGTGAATACTCTCTAACGGGGTGTGAATATTATCTAAAGGGGGTGTGAATACTATCTAAACTAAATGGGTGTGAATACTATCTAAAGGGGTGTAACTCTCTAAAGGGGTGTGAATACTATCTAAAGGGGTGTGAATACTCTCTAAAGGGGTGTGAATACTATCTAAAGGGGTGTGAATACTATCTAAAGGGGTGGGAATACTATCTAAATGGGTGTGAATACTATCTAAAGGGGTGTAACTCTCTAAAGGGGTGTGAATACTATCTAAAGGGGTGTGAATACTCTCTAAAGGGGTGTGAATACTCTCTAAAGGGGTGTGAATACTATCTAAAGGGGTGTGAATACTCTCTAAAGGGGTGTGAATACTATCTAAAGGGGAGTGAATATTATCTAAAGGGGTGTGAATACTCTCTAAAGGGGTGTGAATACTATCTAAAGGGGTGTGAATACTCTCTAAAGGGGTGTGAATACTATCTAAAGGGGTGGAAATACTATCTAAAGGGGTGTAACTCTCTAAAGGGGTGTGGATACTATCTAAAGGGGTGTAACTCTCTAAAGGTGTGAATACTCTCTAAAGGGGTGTGAATACTCTCTAAAGGGTGTGAATACTATCTAAAGGGGAGTGAATATTATCTAAAGGGTGTGAATACTATCTAAAGGGGTGTGAATACTCTCTAAAGGGGTGTGAATATTATCTAAAGGGGTGTGAATACTATCTAAAGGCGTGTGAATACTCTCTAAAGGGGTGTGAATACTATCTAAAGGGGTGTGAATATTATCTAAAGGGGTGTGAATACTATCTAAAGGGGTGTGAATACTATCTAAAGGGGTGTGAATACTATCTAAAGGTGGGGGTACTAAGCTAACATATTGACACACACACAAACAAGCAGACAGGCAGACAGAGAGGCAGGGGTATGGTGGGGTGCAGGGCGGACTCAAGCCCACGAGTAGCCCTGTCAATAGAGGGATTGTGTCGCTGCAGCCAAGAGAATCCCAATACCACATGAAACTGCGGAGACTCAACTAGCAGGAATTGGATCACCTTGCTGTGGTTCCTGACACTTGTAGGTTGATGGGGTGGTATGGTGGGTGACCAGACCTATAGAGCGCCTCGCCCAATGCTTTAACATCCATGGGAATGGAGAGGGGATGAATGGGGATGCCCAGCTCAACGCCAGGGTAACGTCCATAAGACTCACATCGGCCCCTGATTCGATGAGCAGCTGGAGAGACTTGGACTGGTCACCCCACAGCAGGGTAGCATGGAGAGGGGGGCGAGTAAGGGGAGAATAACAATTATCTTTATCTTTTGTCTTCTCTCCTCTTGACTTGGCTTGTCTTCTCTCCTCTTGACTTGGCTTGTCTTCTCTCCTCTTGACTTGGCTTGTCTTCTCTCCTCTTGACTTGGCTTGTCTTCTCTCCTCTTGACTTGGCTTGTCTTCTCTCCTCTTGACTTGGCTTGTCTTCTCTCCTCTTGACTTGGCTTGTCTTCTCTTATCTTTCTCTTGGATTATCTTCTCTCCTCTTCTTTTTTCTCATATCCTCTCTTGGCTTCTTTTCTCTTCTCTATCTTGACTCGGCTTGTCATCTCTTCGCTCCTCTCGGCTTTTCTCTGCTCTTCACTTGGCTTCTCTCCTCTCCTCTTCTCTCCTTTCCTCTAGGCTTGTCTTCTCTCTTTTCCTCTAGGCTTGTCTTCTCTCTTTTCCTCTGGACTTGTCTTCTCTCTTTTCCTCTAGGCTTGTCTTCTCTCTTTTCCTCTAGGCTTGTCTTCTCTCCTCTCCTCTTCTCTCCTTTCCTCTAGGCTTGTCTTCTCTCCTCTCCTCTTCTCTCCTTTCCTCTAGGCTTGTCTTCTCTCTTTTCCTCTAGGCTTGTCTTCTCTCTTTTCCTCTAGGCTTGTCTTCTCTCTTTTCCTCTAGGCTTTTCTTCTCTCTTTTCCTCTAGGCTTGTCTTCTCTCTTTTCCTCTAGGCTTGTCTTCTCTCTTTTCCTCTGGACTTGGCTTGTCTCCTCTCCTCTCCTCTTGTCTCCAATGTTATCATAATGTAGCAAAATTTGAAATTGTGTTTTTTACATTGGGTAAAAGTAGATTCTCAGCTAGAGAATGATATATCATACACCACAGTTGAGGAACAATGGGAACGTAATTCTGCTTTGAAAGTTGCTAAACTTGTACCCTCACTTTTGAGAAAATGGCCCTTGAATATTTTGGTACAGCAGCTCACTGTGACCATTTTACTCACCCTAGCAAAGCTGGTTAGGCTGTTTTAATGTTACCCAGAAGGCATTTCTGCACTTCTGTGAAGTAGTGACGAGCGATATATGCCTAGTTTCCTGAAACGATTCACATACAGTTACAATGTGCCATATGATATACATACAATCTGATGTAAGACATTTTCTGAAGAGCCCTTAGAAGTTGTATTGGGATATGCATCTTAGATCACCTGGGTTTGTCTTTGTAATGCTGTAACTCGAGCCCCTCCCAGTAGGCTATGGGTTGTGTTAGCAGAGGATCAATCCCAGAGGTACTGTCTGAGGTACTGACTGTCAGACAGAGAGAAAGACAGTGGTAGTGGTGGTGGTGGTCTACCTTTTGGGAGAAATCTAAGAGGAAGGAAACATAAACCAAACTGACAGTACATTCCTGTGGCGTGTGGATAGTACACTGAGATTCATTCCAAATGACACCTACTGTAAAACCTGTAAAACCTATAGAGTACAGCTTCCCTTTATAGTGTACTGCTTCCTTTATAGAGTACTGCTTCCTTTATAGAGTACTGCTCCCCCTTTATAGAGTACTGCTCCCTTTATAGAGTACTGCTTCCCTTTATAGAGTACTGCTTCCCTTTATAGAGTACTGCTTCCCTTTATAGAGTACTGCTTCCCTTTATAGAGTACTGCTCCCCTTTATAGAGTACTGCTCCCCTTTATAGAGTACTGCTTCCCTTTATAGAGTACTGCTTCCCTTTATAGAGTACTGCTCCTTTATAGAGTACTGCTTCCCTTTATAGAGTACTGCTCCTTTATAGAGTACTGCTTCCCTTTATAGAGTACTGCTTCCCTTTATAGAGTACTGCTTCCCTTTATAGTGTACTGCTTCCCTTTATAGAGTACTGCTCCCCTTTATAGAGTACTGCTTCCCTTTATAGAGTACTGCTTCCCTTTATAGAGTACTGCTCCCTTTATAGAGTACTGCTTCCCTTTATAGAGTACTGCTCCCCTTTATAGAGTACTGCTTCCCTTTATAGAGTACTGCTTCCCTTTATAGAGTACTGCTCCCTTTATAGAGTACTGCTTCCCTTTATAGAGTACTGCTCCCCTTTATAGTGTACTGCTTCCCTTTATAGAGTACTGCTTCCCTTTATAGAGTACTGCTTCCCTTTATAGAGTACTGCTTCCCTTTATAGTGTACTGCTTCCCTTTATAGAGTACTGCTCCCCTTTATAGAGTACTGCTTCCCTTTATAGAGTACTGCTCCCTTTATAGAGTACTGCTTCCCTTTATAGAGTACTGCTCCCCTTTATAGAGTACTGCTTCCATTTATAGAGTACTGCTTCCCTTTATAGTTTACTGCTTCCCTTTATAGAGTACTGCTTCCATTTCTAGTACTAGTGTGTACCATTAAGGACAGAACATGGGTTCTTATAGTGAATGTCTCTGACCTGTTTTCCGATGCAGAGTAAGAGAGACAGGGTTTGGTCATCTTTACCTTAGAGACAGAGATCCAAACAGACAGTCAGACAGACGTCACTGTGTTCGTGGTCCCCCGACATGATTAACAGTCCTCTGCCTGTAGCTGTCTGTCCCTGCCTGTTTCGCCCTGTCTGACCCTGTCTGTCCCAGAGGGCATCGGGCCAGCCTCACCATGGCACAAAGACACCAGAGAAACACGAATGGTTGAGTTGAGAACAAAGGAGACAGGATTAATCAGGCATTCAGATGTCACTTTTTCAAAGGAATCATTAAAATAAACTTAAGAGTGGTATCTGGACAAAATAATAACCTTGCAAGACTCTGAGGATTATGGTAATATGATGGCTATGAATATGTCCTGGATGATCCCACACACACACACACACACACACACACACACACACACACACACACACACACACACACACACACACACACACACACACACACACACACACACACACACACACACACACACACACACACACACACACACACACACACACACACACACACACACACACACACACACACACGCACACAGTCTACAACATGTTAATCACTGAAGAAGAATTATCAACAGAGAAGTAGTCTGAAGTTGAGCTGTGCTGTTATAATTCAGTCATATTATATCATTATATATTTGACCCGCGTCTATTTTTCTCTTCACATCAACATCAAGAATCCTAATTGGGTCCAAGCTTTGAACAGTGAACTATAAAGCCCTAATTGACCTGCTACGGAGCTGTATCTACGAAATAAAGACAGGAAACCGCTGCACACTGCTACTCATGTTCCCAGGGGATTCTATTATAACAACGTTTCCACCCTTAGGTCTTCATCCATAACCCACCCTTAGGTCTTCATCCACATCCCACCCTTAGGTCTTCATCCATAACCCACCCGTAGGTCTTCATCAGGCATCCACATCCCACCCTTAGGTCTTCATCCACATCCCACCCTTAGGTCTTCATCCATAACCCACCCTTAGGTCTTCATCAGGCATCCACAACCCACCCTTAGGTCTTCATCAGGCATCCACATCCCACCCTTAGGTCTTCATCCACATCCCACCCTTAGGTCTTCATCCACATCCCACCCGTAGGTCTTCATCCATAACCCACCCTTAGGTCTTCATCCATAACCCACCCTTAGGTCTTCATCCATAACCCACCCTTAGGTCTTCATCCACAACCCACCCTTAGGTCTTCATCCATAACCCACCCATTAGGTCTTCATCCATAACCCACCCTTAGGTCTTCATCCATAACCCACCCTTAGGTCTTCATCCATAACCCACCCTTAGGTCTTCATCCATAACCCACCCTTAGGTCTTCATCCATAACCCACCCTTAGGTCTTCATCCATAACCCACCCTTAGGTCTTCATCCATAACCCACCCTTAGGTCTTCATCCATAACCCACCCTTAGGTCTTCATCCACATCCCACCCTTAGGTCTTCATCAGGCATCCACATCCCACCCTTAGGTCTTCATCCACAACCCACCCTTAGGTCTTCATCCATAACCCACCCTTAGGTCTTCATCCATAACCCACCCTTAGGTCTTCATCCACAACCCACCCTTAGGTCTTCATCCATAACCCACCCTTAGGTCTTCATCCATAACCCACCCTTAGGTCTTCATCCATAACCCACCCTTAGGTCTTCATCCATAACCCACCCTTAGGTCTTCATCCACAACCCACCCTTAGGTCTTCATCCACAACCCACCCGTAGGTCTTCATCCATAATCCACCCTTCGGCCTTGGATAGGGAGCGTTGCTGCACAGCTCTTTTCAGGTCTCTGCAGAGTTGTTCGATCGGGTTCAAGTCCGGGCTGGGCCACTCAAGGACATTCAGAGACTTGTCCCAAATCCACTCCTGCGTTTTCTTAGCTGTGAGCTTATGGTCGTTATAGCGTTGGAATGTGAAGTTTCTCTCTGGAGCAGGTTTTCATCAAGGATCTCTCTGTACTTTGCTCCGTTCATCTTTCCCTCGATCCTGACTAGTCTCCCAGTCACTTGTGTGTAGATTGCTGAGGAAATGTGTTAATTTAATATATTTTAGAATAAGGCTTTAACGTAACAAAATGTGAAAAAAAGTCAACATGTCTGAGTACTTCCCGAAGGCACTGGGGCTCAGTGACATCACTTCCTGAAACGGGACATAAAAATATATACAATAGGTTCAAAATATCTGTCACAATTACGCATGGAGTCAGGAAGCAGGCGCAGAAGGAGAATTTAATAACAATGATGAAAGGCAAATGAACAAACAGGAGATGTGTTACTGAACATGAAAACAAACCAATACTGTGTGATGACTGAGGCTTCTAAGGGCCAAATAAAGGGAAGGTGATCAAGGTGATGATGAAGGTGTGTGTAATAATGGAGAGTAGGACAGGTACTTTGTGGTCGGTGACATCGAGTGCTGGAGAGGTGTAGGCGTGACAATATCAACATTCAATATATCACAATATATGATCATACACAAGGAATGTGAACAATATTTAAAGTAATACACAATATTCAATTTGGGTTAAAAAAAAAATTAAAATTAAATAGCACAATCATTTTGACATTTTGGAACCATAAAAACGGTTTGAGGTCAAACTGAAATAAATAAATACATTTTAAAAATCCTCGTTAAGGCCAAGAGGAGTGTTCAGCCTGTGGATCCAGATTCCCTTTGAAGAAGTCCCCCCCCCCCCCCTGCATCTTAACCATTTCCAGTGTATCTCAGAGAGCTAATAGAATGTCCAGCTGGTACAAAATGAACCAGATATTTTGTCTGTATATTGCTGCGATGCTCACTGATCTGTGTCTTAAGGCTTCTACTTCTATTTCAACTTACGTTTGTACCCTGGTGTACATTTATTTTGCAACGCTCGCAAATGCAATGCAAGCGGTGTGGTCAGCATGTTAGACTTGCTTTTCAATGAGAATGACAGATCTACAACTCAGATGTGTGGATTTTTTCAGGTCGCCCAAAAGAAGTTACATATTGCAGTTTTAAATAACTAAAAACATAGTCTTTGCATCTTTACATTTACATTTAAGTCATTTAGCAGACGCTCTTATCCAGAGCGACTTACAAATTGGTGCATTCACCTTATGACATCCAGTGGAACAGTCACATCTTCATGCCCCTTTGTTTAGACATTCCTAAAATCAGTTCAGGAGAGAAATGTGTTTTAACAAATCACATAAAAGTAGGGGTTGACATGATTTTTAAATGACTAACCCTTCGTCTGTCCTCCATACACACAACATCTGTAAGGTCCCTCAGTCAACTGTTGAATTTCAAGCACAGATTCCAGTACAAAGACCAGGAAGCTTTTTTTGAAAGCCTCAAGAAGATGGGCAGTGATTGGTAGATGGGTAACAATAACAAATCAGACATTGGATATCTCTTTAAGGACGGTCTAGTTAATATACAAAGGTACTGTCATCCTTCTGAACTGAGCTACAGGACAGGAATGAAACTGCTCAGGGTTGTTATCATCAGGCCATTGGTGATTTTAAAATGACTACAGAGTTCAATGGCCATGATGGGACTGAAGATGGATCAACAACATTGTAGTTACTGTGAAAAGAACACAAATATACAAAATATTCTAAAAGGCACTAAAGTAAAACTTCCTAAAAGATACATGATAAAGGAATACACTTTTTGGCCTAAATGCAAAGCCTTATGTTTGGGGCAATCCAACACATCACATCACTGAGTAACTGCCTCCTTATTTTCAAGCATGGTGGTGGCTGCATCATGGTATGGGTATTCTTGACATCAGCAAATACACGGGAGTAGTTCAGGATAAAAAGAAACAGGATATGACTAAGCACTGGCAAAACCTACAGCAAAACCTGCTACACCAAACACGGGAGGAGGATAGCATTTGGTGAATAGGTAGGCCTAAATGGAGGATATCCTCTTGGGGGGGAAAGTGCTTGTCTAAGTGGTGTGTCTGCTTTTGGCCTGCAGTGTATTCTCACATATTCAATGGTTAGCTGACTCACCAGATCAACCAAGGAGGAGAGTACAACAACAACATAGAACCACAATCTGCAGGACAATACAACACCATAGAATCACCCTTTGCCATGTTCACAGCTTTGCACACTCTTGGTATTCTCTCAACCTGCTTCACCTGGAATGCTTCTCCAACATACTTGAAGGAGTTCCCACATATGCTGAGCACTTGTTGGCTGCTTTTCCTTCAATCTGCATTCCAACTCATCCCAAACCATCTCAAATGGTTTGAGGTCGGGTGATTGTGGAGGCCATGTCATCTGATGAAGCGCTCCATCACTCTCCTTCCTGGTCAAATAGCCCTTACACAGCCTGGAGGTGTGTTTGGTCATTGTCCTGTTGAAAAACAAATTATAGTCCCACTAAGCCCAAACCAGAATGCTGTTGTAACGTTCTGACCTTAGTTCCTTTGTTTTTGTCTGTGTTTTAGTATGATCAGGGTGTGAGTTGGGGTGGGCAGTCTGTTTGTTTTAGTATGGTCAGGGCATGAGTTGGGGTGGGCAGTCTGTTTGTTTTAGTATGGTCAGGGCGTGAGTTGGGGTGGGCAGTCTGTTTGTTTTAGTATGGTCAGGGTGTGAGTTGGGGTGGGCAGTCTGTTTGTTTTAGTATGGTCAGGGCGTGAGTTGGGGTGGGCAGTCTGTTTGTTTTAGTATGGTCAGGGCGTGAGTTGGGGTGGGCAGTCTGTTTGTTTTAGTATGGGCAGGGCGTGAGTTGGGGTGGGCAGTCTATGTTTGTTTTAGTATGGTCAGGGCGTGAGTTGGGGTGGGCAGTCTATGTTTGTTTTAGTATGGTCAGGGCGTGAGTTGGGGTGGGCAGTCTATGTTTGTTTTAGTATGGTCAGGGCGTGAGTTGGGGTGGGCAGTCTATGTTTGTTTTAGTATGGTCAGGGCGTGAGTTGGGGTGGGCAGTCTATGTTTGTTTTAGTATGGTCAGGCGTGAGTTGGGGTGGGCAGTCTATGTTTGTTTTAGTATGGTCAGGGCGTGAGTTGGGGTGGGCAGTCTATGTTTGTTTTAGTATGGTCAGGGCGTGAGTTGGGGTGGGCAGTCTATGTTTGTTTTAGTATGGTCAGGCGTGAGTTGGGGTGGGCAGTCTATGTTTGTTTTAGTATGGTCAGGGCGTGAGTTGGGGTGGGCAGTCTATGTTTGTTTTAGTATGGTCAGGGCGTGAGTTGGGGTGGGCAGTCTGTTTGTTTTAGTATGGTCAGGGCGTGAGTTGGGGTGGGCAGTCTGTTTGTTTTAGTATGGTCAGGGCGTGAGTTGGGGTGGGCAGTCTATGTTTGTTTTAGTATGGTCAGGGTGTGAGTTGGGGTGGGCAGTCTATGTTTGTTTTAGTATGGTCAGGGCGTGAGTTGGGGTGGGCAGTCTATGTTTGTTTTAGTATGGTCAGGGCGTGAGTTGGGGTGGGCAGTCTATGTTTGTTTTAGTATGGTCAGGGCGTGAGTTGGGGTGGGCAGTCTGTTTGTTTTAGTATGGTCAGGGCGTGAGTTGGGGTGGGCAGTCTGTTTGTTTTAGTATGGTCAGGGCATGAGTTGGGGTGGGCAGTCTGTTTGTTTTAGTATGGTCAGGGCATGAGTTGGGGTGGGCAGTCTGTTTGTTTTAGTATGGTCAGGGCATGAGTTGGGGTGGGCAGTCTGTTTGTTTTAGTATGGTCAGGGCGTGAGTTGGGGTGGGCAGTCTATGTTTGTTTTAGTATGGTCAGGGCGTGAGTTGGGGTGGGCAGTCTGTTTGTTTTAGTATGGTCAGGGCGTGAGTTGGGGTGGGCAGTCTGTTTGTTTTAGTATGGTCAGGGCGTGAGTTGGGGTGGGCAGTCTATGTTTGTTTTAGTATGGTCAGGGTGTGAGTTGGGGTGGGCAGTCTGTTTGTTTTAGTATGGGCAGGGCGTGAGTTGGGGTGGGCAGTCTATGTTTGTTTTAGTATGGTCAGGGCGTGAGTTGGGGTGGGCAGTCTGTTTGTTTTAGTATGGTCAGGGCGTGAGTTGGGGTGGGCAGTCTATGTTTGTTTTAGTATGGTCAGGGTGTGAGTTGGGGTGGGCAGTCTGTTTGTTTTAGTATGGTCAGGGCGTGAGTTGGGGTGGGCAGTCTATGTTTGTTTTAGTATGGGCAGGGCGTGAGTTGGGGTGGGCAGTCTGTTTGTTTTAGTATGGTCAGGGCGTGAGTTGGGGTGGGCAGTCTGTTTGTTTTAGTATGGTCAGGGCGTGAGTTGGGGTGGGCAGTCTGTTTGTTTTAGTATGGGCAGGGCGTGAGTTGGGGTGGGCAGTCTATGTTTGTTTTAGTATGGTCAGGGCGTGAGTTGGGGTGGGCAGTCTATGTTTGTTTTAGTATGGTCAGGGCGTGAGTTGGGGTGGGCAGTCTATGTTTGTTTTAGTATGGTCAGGGCGTGAGTTGGGGTGGGCAGTCTATGTTTGTTTTAGTATGGTCAGGGCGTGAGTTGGGGTGGGCAGTCTATGTTTGTTTTAGTATGGTCAGGGCGTGAGTTGGGGTGGGCAGTCTATGTTTGTTTTAGTATGGTCAGGGCGTGAGTTGGGGTGGGCAGTCTATGTTTGTTTTAGTATGGTCAGGGCGTGAGTTGGGGTGGGCAGTCTATGTTTGTTTTAGTATGGTCAGGGCGTGAGTTGGGGTGGGCAGTCTATGTTTGTTTTAGTATGGTCAGGGCGTGAGTTGGGGTGGGCAGTCTATGTTTGTTTTAGTATGGTCAGGGCGTGAGTTGGGGTGGGCAGTCTGTTTGTTTTAGTATGGTCAGGGCGTGAGTTGGGGTGGGCAGTCTGTTTGTTTTAGTATGGTCAGGGCGTGAGTTGGGGTGGGCAGTCTATGTTTGTTTTAGTATGGTCAGGGTGTGAGTTGGGGTGGGCAGTCTATGTTTGTTTTAGTATGGTCAGGGCGTGAGTTGGGGTGGGCAGTCTATGTTTGTTTTAGTATGGTCAGGGCGTGAGTTGGGGTGGGCAGTCTATGTTTGTTTTAGTATGGTCAGGGCGTGAGTTGGGGTGGGCAGTCTGTTTGTTTTAGTATGGTCAGGGGCGTGAGTTGGGGTGGGCAGTCTGTTTGTTTTAGTATGGTCAGGGCATGAGTTGGGGTGGGCAGTCTGTTTGTTTTAGTATGGTCAGGGCATGAGTTGGGGTGGGCAGTCTGTTTGTTTTAGTATGGTCAGGGCATGAGTTGGGGTGGGCAGTCTGTTTGTTTTAGTATGGTCAGGGCATGAGTTGGGGTGGGCAGTCTATGTTTGTTTTAGTATGGTCAGGGCGTGAGTTGGGGTGGGCAGTCTGTTTGTTTTAGTATGGTCAGGGCGTGAGTTGGGGTGGGCAGTCTGTTTGTTTTAGTATGGTCAGGGCGTGAGTTGGGGTGGGCAGTCTATGTTTGTTTTAGTATGGTCAGGGTGTGAGTTGGGGTGGGCAGTCTGTTTGTTTTAGTATGGGCAGGGCGTGAGTTGGGGTGGGCAGTCTATGTTTGTTTTAGTATGGTCAGGGCGTGAGTTGGGGTGGGCAGTCTGTTTGTTTTAGTATGGTCAGGGCGTGAGTTGGGGTGGGCAGTCTATGTTTGTTTTAGTATGGTCAGGGTGTGAGTTGGGGTGGGCAGTCTGTTTGTTTTAGTATGGTCAGGGCGTGAGTTGGGGTGGGCAGTCTATGTTTGTTTTAGTATGGTCAGGGCGTGAGTTGGGGTGGGCAGTCTATGTTTGTTTTAGTATGGTCAGGGTGTGAGTTGGGGTGGGCAGTCTGTTTGTTTTAGTATGGTCAGGGCGTGAGTTGGGGTGGGCAGTCTATGTTTGTTTTAGTATGGTCAGGGCGTGAGTTGGGGTGGGCAGTCTGTGTGTTTTAGTATGGTCAGGGCGTGAGTTGGGGTGGGCAGTCTATGTTTGTTTTAGTATGGTCAGGGCGTGAGTTGGGTTGCTAAGTTAGTTAGCTAGCTAGTTAATGTGAGCCTACTGGGCTACATCTTGGCTACATATTGAACTTCAACCGTCTCAGGCACAATATATTAATTAATGGCTAGATCAGAATCGCCATCATAACCATTGGCCTGGACAGATAATGAAGTCAAAACCACAAGTCCAAATCCCCATATCCATCCATGGTTTAGGAAAGGGACCTTTTAGCAAGCTAGTTACTGCTCTAGAGCGATTTTCTAGGTTAGCTAGCCAGCTATTGTCGTTCTTTTAACGCAACGTAACGTAATCAACACTGCTAGCTAGCCAGCTAGCCCCCGAATAGCAGCACTGTAGAAACTATTACACTCAACGGAACGACTTGATTAGTGTAGTGTCAACAACGCAGCCACTGCCAGCTAGCCTACAAAGTCAACAACGCAGCCACTGCCAGCTAGCCTACTTCAGCAGTACTGTATCATTTTAATCATTTTAGTCAATAAGATTCTTGCTACGTAAGCTTAACTTTCTGAACATTCGAGACGTGTAGTCCACTTGTCATTCCAATCTCCTTTGCATTAGCGTAGCCTCTTCTGTAGCCTGTCAACTATGTGTCTGTCTATCCCTGTTCTCTCCTCTCTGCACAGACCATACAAACGCTCCACACCGCGTGGCCGCGGCCACCCTAATCTGGTGGTCCCAGCGCGCACGACCCACGTGGAGTTCCAGGTCTCCGGTAGCCTCTGGAACTGCCGATCTGCGGCCAACAAGGCAGAGTTCATCTCAGCCTATGCCTCCCTCCAGTCCCTCGACTTCTTGGCACTGACGGAAACATGGATCACCACAGATAACACTGCCACTCCTACTGCTCTCTCTTCGTCCGCCCACGTGTTCTCGCACACCCGAGAGCTTCTGGTCAGCGGGGTGGTGGCACCGGGATCCTCATCTCTCCCAAGTGGTCATTCTCTCTTTCTCCCTTACCCATCTGTCTATTGCCTCCTTTGAATTCCATGCTGTCACAGTTACCAGCCCTTTCAAGCTTAACATCCTTATCATTTATCGCCCTCCAGGTTCCCTCGGAGAGTTCATCAATGAGCTTGATGCCTTGATAAGCTCTTTTCCTGAGGACGGCTCACCTCTCACAGTTCTGGGCGACTTTAACCTCCCCACGTCTACCTTTGACTCATTCCTCTCTGCCTCCTTCTTTCCACTCCTCTCCTCTTTTGACCTCACCCTCTCACCTCCCCCCCCCTACTCACAAGGCAGGCAATACGCTCGACCTCATCTTTACTAGATGCTGTTCTTCCACTAACCTCATTGCAACTCCCCTCCAAGTCTCCGACCACTACCTTGTATCCTTTTCCCTCTCGCTCTCATCCAACACTTCCCACACTGCCCCTACTCGGATGGTATCGCGCCGTCCCAACCTTCGCTCTCTCTCCCCCGCTACTGTTTCCTCTTCCATCCTATCATCTCTTCCTTCTGCTCAAACCTTCTCCAACCTATCTCCTGATTCTGCCTCCTCAACCCTCCTCTCCTCCCTTTCTGCATCCTTTGACTCTCTATGCCCCCTATCCTCCAGGCCGGCTCGGTCCTCCCCCTCCCGCTCCGTGGCTCGACGACTCATTGCGAGCTCACAGAACAGGGCTCCGGGCAGCCGAGCGGAAATAGAGGAAAACTCGCCTCCCTGCGGACCTGGCATCCTTTCGCTCCCTCCTCTCTACATTTTCCTCTTCTGTCTCTGCTGCTAAAGCCACTTTCTACCACTCTAAATTCCAAGCTTCTGCCTCTAACCATAGGAAGCTCTTTGCCACCTTCTCCTCCCTCCTGAATCCTCCTCCCCCTCCCCCCCCCTCCTCCCTCTCTGCAGATGACTTCGTCAACCATTTTGAAAAGAAGGTCGACGACATCCGATCCTCGTTTGCTAAGTCAAACGGCACCGCTGGTTCTGCTCACACTGCCCTACCCTGTGCTCTGACCTCTTTCTCCCCTCTCTCTCCAGATGAAATCTTGCGTCTTGTGACGGCCGGCCGCCCAACAACCTGCCCGCTTGACCCTATCCCCTCCTCTCTTCTCCAGACCATTTCCGGAGACCTTCTCCCTTACCTCACCTCGCTCATCAACTCATCCCTGACCGCTGGCTACGTCCCTTCCGTCTTCAAGAGAGCGAGAGTTGCACCCCTTCTGAAAAAACCTACACTCGATCCCTCCGATGTCAACAACTACAGACCAGTATCCCTTCTTTCTTTTCTCTCCAAAACTCTTGAACGTGCCGTCCTTGGCCAGCTCTCCCGCTATCTCTCTCAGAATGACCTTCTTGATCCAAATCAGTCAGGTTTCAAGACTAGTCATTCAACTGAGACTGCTCTTCTCTGTATCACGGAGGCGCTCCGCACCGCTAAAGCTAACTCTCTCTCCTCTGCTCTCATCCTTCTAGACCTATCGGCTGCCTTCGATACTGTGAACCATCAGATCCTCCTCTCCACCCTCTCCGAGTTAGGCATCTCCGGCGCGGCCCACGCTTGGATGGCGTCCTACCTGACAGGTCGCTCCTACCAGGTGGCGTGGCGAGAATCTGTCTCCTCACCACGCGCTCTCACCACTGGTGTCCCGCAGGGCTCTGTTCTAGGCCCTCTCCTATTCTCGCTATGCACCAAGTCACTTGGCTCTGTCATAACCTCACATGGTCTCTCCTATCATTGCTATGCAGACGACACACAATTAATCTTCTCCTTTCCCCCTTCTGATGACCAGGTGGCGAATCGCATCTCTGCATGTCTGGCAGACCTATCAGTGTGGATGACGGATCACCACCTCAAGCTGAACCTCGGCAAGACGGAGCTGCTCTTCCTCCCGGGAAGGACTGCCCGTTCCATGATCTCGCCATCACGGTTGACAACTCCATTGTGTCCTCCTCCCAGAGCGCTAAGAACCTTGGCGTGATCCTGGACAACACCCTGTCGTTCTCAACTAACATCAAGACGGTGGCCCGTTCCTGTAGGTTCATGCTCTACAACATCCGCAGAGTACGACCCTGCCTCACACAGGAAGCGGCGCAGGTCCTAATCCAGGCACTTGTCATCTCCCGTCTGGATTACTGCAACTCGCTGTTGGCTGGGCTCCCTGCCTGTGCCATTAAAACCCTACAACTCATCCAGAACGCCGCAGCCCGTCTGGTGTTCAACCTTCCCAAGTTCTCTCACGTCACCCCGCTCCTCCGCTCTCTCCACTGGCTTCCAGTTGAAGCTCGTATCCGCTACAAGACCATGGTGCTTGCCTACGGAGCTGTGAGGGGAACGGCACCTCAGTACCTCCAGGCTCTGATCAGGCCCTACACCCAAACAAGGGCACTGCGTTCATCCACCTCTGGCCTGCTCGCCTCCCTACCACTGAGGAAGTACAGTTCCCGCTCAGCCCAGTCAAAACTGTTCGCTGCTCTGGCCCCCAATGGTGGAACAAACTCCCTCACGACGCCAGGACAGCGGAGTCAATCACCACCTTCCGGAGACACCTGAAACCCCACCTCTTTAAGGAATACCTAGGATAGGATAAGTAATCCTTCTCACCCCCCTTTAAGATTTAGATGCACTATTGTAAAGTGACTGTTCCACTGGATGTCATAAGGTGAATGCACCAATTTGTAAGTCGCTCTGGATAAGAGCGTCTGCTAAATGACTTAAATGTAAAATGTAAATGAAGGACATCAACATAATGAAGTCAAAACCACAAGTCCAAATCCCCATATCCATCCATGGTTTAGGAAAGGGACGATTTAGCAAACTAGCTACTGCAGGACATCAACACAAGCAGACCAGAAACAAACACGTTTTCTGACAATGATGTTTTGCTTAGGATGTGATTTGATTGGTCTGGTCTCCCTTGGGGGGTGTTTTGCTGCGCTAGGACAACCCATAGCTGAGCTCAACTGATTGGCTAATTATTTTATTTATTTTTTATCAAGGGAGACCAAATGCTTACTGGCATCAATCAATCAAATGCTTCAGCAGTAACATGTCATACTATTTTGGTCCAGACAACATCATATACATGGGCTACACATACTGAGACAGAGGGGGCGCTGTTTCCCTCGCTAAGATGATTTCTCTGGTGATGTTCCTGCCAGTTGCGAATTAATGGAAAACTATGAAAACACAAAGATAGAGATGAAAGCATCGAGCTAAAGGCTGCTGATTTTAAGGAGCGGGAGACTAATCTGGGCGCTTATAAGAAATCCCACTATGGCCTCAGACAAACCATCAAACAAGCAAAGCGTCTATACAGGATTAAGATTAAATCGTACTAGACCGACTCTGAAGCTCGCCGGATGTGGCAGGGCTTGAAAACTATTACGGACTACAATGGGAAACCCAGCCGCGAGCTGCCCAGTGACGTGAGTCTACCAGACAAGCTAAATGCCTTTTATGCTTGCCTCGAGAAAAGCAACACTGAAGCATGCACGAGAGCACCAGCTGTTCTGGATGACTGTGTGATAATGCTCTCGGTAGCCGATGTGAACAAAACCTTTAAACAGGTCAAGATTCACAAAGCCTCTGGGCCAGACGGATTACAAGGACGTGTACTCAAAGCATGCAAGGCCAACTGGCAAGTGTCTTCATTAACATTTTCAACCTCTCCCTGACCGAGTTAGTAATACCTACATGTTTCAAGCAGACCAGCATAGTCCCTATGCCCAAGGAAGCGAAGTAGGCCTGCCTAAATGATTACCACCCCGTGGGACTTACGTTGGTAGCCATGAAGTGCAATGAAAGGTGGTCATGGCTCACATCAGCAGCATCCTCCTGGACACCCTAGACCCACTCCAATTCGCATCCCGCCCCAACAGATCCACAGATGATGTGGATCTACACTGCCCTTTCTCACCTGGACAAAAGGAACACCTCTGTGAGAATGCTATTCATTGACTACAGCTCAGCTTTCAACACCATAGTGCCCACGAAGCACTATGGTAGGGAACAACACATCTGCCACGCTGATCCTTAACACTGGGGCCCCTCAGGGGTGTGTACTTAGTCCCCTCCTGTATACCCTGTTCACACACGACTGCGTGGCCAAACATGACTCCAACACCATCATTAAGTTTGCTGACGACACAACAGTGGTAGGCCTGAACACTGACAACGATGAGATGGCCTATAGGGAGAAGGTCAGAATACTGGCAGTGTGGTGCCAGGACAACAACCACTCCCTCAATGTGAGCAAGACTAATGAACTGAGCGTGGACTACAGGAAAAGGCAGGTTGAACAGGCCCCCATTAACATTGACGGAGCTGTAGTGGATCGGGTCGAGAGTTTCAAGTTCCTTGGTGTCCACATCACCAACAAACTATCACGGTCCAAACATACCAAGACAGTCGTGAAGAGGGCACCACAAAACCTCTTCCCCCTCAGGAGACCACTATGGCATGGGTCCCCAGATCCTCGAAAGGTTCTACAGCTGCACCATCAAGAGCACCCTGACCGGTTGCATCACCACCTGGTGTGACAACTGCTCGGCATCTGATCGTATGGCGCTACAGAGGGTAGTGCGAACGGCCCAGTACATCACTGGGGCTAATATTTTCTGAAATAAAGGCACAGTCAGCGAATTATAAATATAAAATTACAGTGAATTATAAATGAATTATAAATTATACATTAAATAATCTGTCTGTAAACAATTGTTGGAAAAATGACTTGTGTCATGCACAAAGTAGATGTCCTAACCGACTTGCCAAAACTATAGTTCGTTAACAAGACATTTGTGGAGTGGTTGAAAAACGAGTTTTAATGACTCCAACCTAAGTGTATGTAAATGTCCGACTTCAACTATAAACCTCATAAAGTATGTAACCTCATTATTGTTTTTCTTATTGTGTTACTTTTTTTATTATTACCTTCTTTTACGAAGTATTTTCTAAACTCTTCTTGAACTGCATTGTTGGTTAATTAACGGCTTGTAGTAAGTCAGCATTTCACTGGTCAAGTCTACACTTGTTCTATTCGGCACATGAGACAAATAAAGTTTGATTTGATTTGAAAGATACATTATTTAATCATTTTAATTAATTAATTGGTTAAATATTTGAGGAAGCCTGATTCCATTTGGCATCCGTGAATACACACCACTGCTAATGATATTGATACCTTATTTTTTTTCGCAAACCACTTAAAAGCTCTCGGGGGGAAAATAAGCACACACATACACACAATTCACTATTGTAATTCACTATGTGGTTGGTTCCTTGAAGCTCACTGCTTTCTGACGAGGGAGAGTCACTGGTCAACGAGACCAAATTGGAGTTTTGTCTTTTTCAGCTGCAATTTTACCAAAACGTGAACTGTCCGGTGACAAATGTTTTTTTCAGTACAAGTGGCAAGAAGGGTAAACCCGCGGGCGCCTGCGTTAGTGGATTTTTTAGCAGACATTTGGAGAGTGTCTAGTGGATGAAAGAAGAAAGAGAATAGCGGATGTTTTTTCCAGATCAAATGGATTTTAATGGAATTTATTTTTGGAAGATATCATATTTTACTAACAGAAAATGAGATGGAACCTAACAATAATTTATGAATAATACCCAAACTGTAACGACGTGTTGATCATTCCCAAATCTGCATTGTTTTCTTAATATGTTATCTTTCATTAACCTGCAAACCAAACGGAAACTCAATCATTTTTCTTATAGAAATGCATTTATTCATAATATTTTTAGTTGAAAAGCTGCAGGTTTGGCCAATATTTTTGTGTGCGTGAGTTATGGCCGCGCTCCCTCCTGTTGGTGTCTGACCTCATTACATGGGAGACGGAGAGATCTAACCGGTGCTGCGCTGGGACATAAAGAGGGGCAGGGGAACGAGGGAGATCCGTTTTTCGGTGTGGTCGGAGGTCCCTGTTGCGTGATGACGGGGCTCGGGATTTGGTTTGCGTTTGTCCGGTTTGTGCTGCTCCCGTTGCTCGCACCATGCACCTTGCTGTTGTGCGTTCTGATTCCAGTGTGTCTCTCCCACCCGCAGCCTTGTCAAATCCTCAATCCGATTGGGCACACAGTGCGCGTGGGTGCCCTGCAACTGCAGCCGCGGCTCTTCAGCCACGTTTCCACCTTCAGAGGCGGTAAAGAAGCCCCTGTCCCGGTTGATGAATGGGATATACACGGCGGCACGAGGGAAGCAGTGGAAAGACAGTTGGAAAATATTACCAAAGTGTCAATGAACACGATTTACGCAGCCCAGGGACTAGGGCGTCGATACACAGCCAACACAAGGACAGGGGGTAAAAGTAAGAACATGTACAAACAGAACGAGAGTGAGAGAAGTGTGTTCATGCCGAGGGAGTCGATCCTATTAGCCACGGAGACGTTGAATCGCATGGCCGGTCTGTTACCATATAACCTCTCACTGGAGGTAGTGATGGCTGTGGACGCGGGGCTCGGGAATTACCCACGTTCTCCTCCTCTACCCCGGTCTGTGAAGACCCCATGTCGTTTCTGCAGAGTATTTGTCATACTGTTATAGTCCAAGGAGTTTCTGCTATGATGGCTTTCCCTCAGACCAGGGACGAGCTGGTGGAGTTGGAATTCATCGCGTCAGCGCTTCAGATTCCTGTCATCAGTGTTGTCCAGAACGAATTCAAACGGCAGAGTAAGGTAAGGCATGTCTGTTGGCTTAAACACTGATGAAATATTAACATAATATTATCTTTGCCGTGTGTGGGCTATGAACAAAGCCCTCAAGTTTAGAAAGTACAACCATGGACAGTTGAAGAAGGAACGGTGTGCTTTTGTTAATTCAGCATCACGGACAGCACTCCCCGTGCTGCTTTTGGGATTTCAACTCGACGAGTAAATGTTTGTATTTTTTATCAACTTGTCCTGTGTAACGTGGGCAGCTAAATTCACACTCTATAAACAATCTATCCCACAAATCACAATCACAACACACACACACACACACACACACACACACACACACACACACACACACACACACACACACACACACACACACACACACACACACACACACACACACACACACACACACACACACACACACACACACACACACACACACACACACACACACAACTTTTATTTTTGCACTAGCACTACACAACTGTATAAAATAAACTAAGCTTGAAGATGGATTAGTTATTTGAATTAGCTGTGTAGTGCCTGGGGCAAAAACCCCGGGGTCTCTCTCTATCAGTCTCTATCCCAGCATCATGGCAGCATAGTGGTGAGATCTACACCCCCTGGGATCTCTCTGTTAGTCTCTACCCCAGCATCATGGCAGCATAGTGGTTAGATCTACACCCCCTGGGATCTCTCTGTTAGTCTCTACCCCAGCACCGTGGCAGCATAGTGGTTAGATCTACACCCCCTGGGATCTCTCTGTTAGTCTCTACCCCAGCATCATGCCAGCATAGTGGTTGGATCTACACCCCCTGGGTTCTCTCTCCCAGTACCTGCTCATGATGCTCAGAGAGAGATCCCAGGAGGCATTTTAATAGCTATATACTGCCACCTGCTATGTTTCAACAGCACAGCAAAACACATAGCGACATAGTGAACTACGCTTTCATTGGTTTTTCTGTATTCTTACTATTTTCTACATTGTAGAATAATAGTGAAAACATCCAAACTATAAGATAACACATATGGAATCAGGTAGTAGCCCCAAAAGTGTTCAAAATATATGTTATATTTGAGACTCTTCAGAGTAGTCACCCTTTGCCTTATTGACAGCTTTGCACACCTTTGGCATTCTCTCAACCAGCTTCATGAGGAATGTTCTTCCAACAGTCTTGAAAGAGTTCCCACATATGCTGAGCACTTGTTGGCTGCTTTTCCTTCACTCTGCGGTCCAACTCATCTCAAACCATCTCAAATGGTTTGAGGTCGGGTGATTGTGGAGGCCAGGTCATCTGATGCAGAGCTCCATCGCTCTCCTTGGTCAAATAGACCTTACACAGCCTGGAGGTGTGTTTTGGGTCATTGTCCTGTTGAAAAACAAATGATAGTCCCACTAAGCGCAAACCAGATGGGATGGTATATCGCTGCAGAGTACTGTGGTAGCCATGCAAGTTAAGTGTCCCTTGAATCCTAAATAAATCAACGACAGTATCACCAGAAAAGCACCCACACAACATCACAACACCTCCTCCATGCTTCACAGTGGGAACCACACACCATCACACCACCTCCATGCTTCACGGTGGGAACCACACACCATCACACCTCCTCCATGCTTCACGGTGGGAACCACACACCATCACACCACCTCCATGCTTCACGGTGGGAACCACACACCATCACACCACCTCCATGCTTCACAGTGGGAGCCACACACCATCACACCACCTCCTCCATGCTTCACAGTGGGAGCCACACACCATCACACCACCTCCATGCTTCACGGTGGGAACCACACACCATCACACCACCTCCATGCTTCACAGTGGGAGCCACACAACATCACAACACCTCCTCCATGCTTCACAGTGGGAACCACACACCATCACACCACCTCCTCCATGCTTCACAGTGGGAACCACACACCATCACACCTCCTCCATGCTTCACAGTGGGAGCCACACACCACCCACACCATCAGACCTCCTCCTACATGCTTCACGGTGGGAACCACACACCATCACACCATCAGACCTCCTCCATGCTTCACGGTGGGAACCACACACCATCACACCATCAGACCTCCTCCTCCATGCTTCACAGTGGGAGCCACACATGCAGAGATCATCCGTTCACCTACTCAGCGTCTCACAAAGACACGGTAGTTGGAACCAAAAATCAAATTTGGACTCATCAGACTAAAGGACAGATTTCCACCGATCTGACATTCCATTGCTTGTTTTTCTTGGCCCAAGCAAGTCTCTTCTTATTATTGGAGTCCTTTAGTAGTGGTTTCTTTGCAGCAATTCAACCATGAAGGCCTGATTCACACAGTCTCTCTGAACAGTTGATGTTGAGATGTGTCTGTAACTTGAACTCTGAAGCATTTATTTGGGCTGCAATTTCTGAGGCTTGTAACTCTAATGAACTCTGGGTCTTCCTTTCCTATAGGGGTCCTCATTAGAGCCAGTTTCATCATAGCGCTTCATGGTTTTTGCGACTGCACTTTTCTCTTTGCCTATATGAGCTGTTCTTGCCATAATATGGACTTGGTCTTTTACCAAATATGGCTATCTTCTGTATACCACCCCTACCTTATCACAACACAACTCAAATGCATTCAGATGGATAGAAAATTAACTTTTAACAAGGCACACGTGTTAATTAAAATGCATTCAGGTGACTACCTCATGAAGCTGGTTAAGAGAATGCCAAGAGTGTGCAAAGCTGTTATTTACACATGTTAAGTTTGCTGAAAATAAACTCAGTTGACAGTGTGAGGACATCATTTTTTTGCTGAGTTTACAAAATAAATAATTATACCTTAAACTCCTAAAACTTCAATTCAAATAGCTAAATGATCCTTGGTATGACCATTGTAAAACAATTCCATATGTTAGCTTAGCATAACCCTCCCCAAAGTCCTCTACATTGTTAAATGCAAGAATATCTAGCCTGAGTGCCCGTCTGTCGTGCTATCATGCTAACTCCTTGTCACTAATTGCCATGCCAATAACATCACCAGATTTGGCAAGAGCACTAACCGACATGGACCCACATTAAGGAATCTCCCCTCTCTGGAGACACTGGTGGAAGTGTTACTTGAACATAGGGGTTTTGGGGAAAGTTAGTTTTATAGTGGGGTTTAGCACCAGGGCTGGTGATGGAGGCTAAGGATATAACGTTTAGTTGGAGACGGAATCTACAGCTGCCAGTATACAGAGGCAATCCATCCATTTGCTTTTAGAATGTTAATTGCTGACAGGTTCTGGAACCATATCCTTTGTCAGATCATTGATTGAGTTTGTTTATTGCTGACAGGTTCTGGAACCATATCCTTTGTCAGATCATTGATTGAGTTTGTTAATTGCTGACAGGTTCTGGAACCATATCCTTTGTCAGATCATTGATTGAGTTTGTTAATTGCTGACAGGTTCTGGAACCATCTCCTTTGTCAGATAATTGATTGAGTTTGTTTATTGCTGACAGGTTCTGGAACCATCTCCTTTGTCAGATCATTGATTGAGTTTGTTTATTGCTGACAGGTTCTGGAACCATCTCCGTTGTTAGATCATTTAATGCTTCTGCTAGTATTTCTGTCACACTCTACAGGACCCATTTAGGCTCGGTAGTAAATTATGCAGATGAATAAGGATTGTTGAATTTCCATGTTAATGGATGATTAAACCAATTGAGGCAATTAGACAAATCTTGATCATTTAGTGATTTTGCATTAGGCAGAATTTAGGATCATTTTGCCTAATATAAAACTTGCTGACCTCTGGAAGGAAACTAACCACAGCATTGATCTTTCGGCTCCTTTACAAACTACTGCCAAAGTCAGTGCTAGAAGTACAGACATCAGAGGACTACAAGTACAGACATCAGGACTACAAGTACAGACACCAGAGGACTACAAGTACAGACATCAGAGAACTACAAGTACAGACACCAGAGGACTACAAGTACAGACACCAGAGGACTACAAGTACAGATATCAGAGGACTACAAGTACAGACACCAGGACTACAAGTACAGACACCTGAGGACTACAAGTACAGACATCCGATGACTACAAGTACAGACACCAGGACTACAAGTACAGACACAACAAGTACAGACACCAGAGGACTACAAGTACAGACATCAGAGAACTACACGTACAGACACAACAAGTACAGACATCAGAGGACTACAAGTACAGACACCAGAGGACTACAAGTACAGACACCAGAGGACTACAAGTACAGACACCAGAGGACTACAAGTACAGACACGAGAGGACTACAAGTACAGACACCAGAGGACTACAAGTACAGACACCAGAGGACTACAAGTACAGACACCAGAGGACAACAAGTACAGACACCAGAGGACAACAAGTACAGACACCAGAGGACAACAAGTACAGACACCAGAGGACTACAAGTACAGACATCAGATAACTACAAGTACAGACATCCGAGGACTACAAGTACAGATATCAGAACTACAAACATCAGTCTCTGTATTATTATTTATTTATTTGGACAATGTACAACAGGAACATACAGTACCAGTCAACAGTTTGGACACACCTACTGGACACACCTACTGGACACACCTACTGGACACACCTACTGGACACACCTACTCATTCAAGTGTGATTCCTTATTTGTTCTATTTTCTACATTGTAGAATAATAGTGAAGACATCACAACTATGAATTAACACATGGAATCATGTAGTAACCAAAGAAAGTGTCGTGGAAATTTCCTCTATTTACCAAATCATGGGAGCAAACCACACACACAAGTCAGAGTTAGTTATCAAAGTCCATCTTTAATTATATGAGCTCTATCACAAACCTGTGACTCTCAGGAATTCAGTGTCTCTCAGTGAATTCTCTGAGAGCCCCTTCTGCATTGCAACTGCGATCCTTTATAGCAAAGATATACAGGATAAGACAGCATCGGCATAATTCATTGTTCAGCTTTGTCTCGTTTCTCAAACTCCAGAACCATAAACCAATCCTCCATATCAACAGGCATATATCAAATTGTCATTTAGATACAACCAATTCTAAATACAACCAATCCTGGAGAAGATCACAGAGACACACTGACTGGCACACAGACATTGTGGAGCAAAAGATATGTTTACACATGATGACACTTTGACCTCTCCCCTCTCTGCAGCCCATGCAACTTAGTCTTGACATAGAACAGATAACTGCAACCTCGCCACAGTATCATACAAAAATACCATTCTAATGAGAAGTAACTTACAAACATATGATGAATATAAAACATCTTACCTATGTTACCAACAAATTCTGATTATGGCCACAACAAAGTGTTAAACAAATCAAAATACATTTGATATTTGATATTATTTAAAGTAGCCACCTTTTGCTTTGATGACAGCTTTGCACACTCGTGGCATTCTCTCAACCAGCTTCATGAGGTAGTCACCTGGAATGCATTTCAATTAACAGGTGTGCCTTGTTAACATTTATTTTGTCAAATTCTGTCGTCCTTAATGTGTTTGAGCCAATCAGTTGTGTTGTGATAAGGTAGGGGGTGGTATACAGAAGATAGCCATATTTGTAAAAAGACCAAGTCCATATTATGGCAAGAACAGCTCAAATAAGCAAAGAGAAATGACAGTCCATCATTACTTTAAGACATGAAGGTCAGTAAATCCAGAACATTTCAAGAACTTTGAAAGTTTCCTCAAAAACAGTTGCAAAAACCATCAAAGCGCTATGATGAATCTGGCTCTAATGAGGACCGCCACAGGAAAGGAAGACCCAGAGTTACCTCTGCTGCAGAGGATAAGTTCATTAGAGTTTCCAGCCTCAGAAATTGCAGCCCAAATAAATGTTCAAGTGTTCAAGTAACAGAGTTCAACATCAACTGTTCAGAGGAGACTGAATCAGGCCTTCATGGTCAATTGCTGAAAATAAACCACTACTAAAAGGACACCAATAAGAAGAAGAGACTTGCTTGGCCAAGAAACACAAGCAATGGACATTAGACCGGTGGAAATCTGTCCTTTAGTCTGATGAGTCCAAATGTGCGATTTTTTGGTTCCAACCGCCCTGTCTTTGTGAGATGCAGAGTAGGTGAACAGATGATCTCAGAATGTGTGGTTCCCAGCATGAAGCATGGAGGAGGAGGTGTGATGTTGTGTGGGTGCTTTGCTGGTGATACGGTCAGTGATTTATTTAGGATTCAAGGCACACTTAACTAGCATGGCTACCACAGTACTCTTCAGCGATATACCATCCCATCTGGTTTGCGCTTAGTGGGACTATCATTTGTTTTTCAACAGAACAATGACCCAAAACACACCTCCAGGCTGAGTAAGGGCTGTTTGACCAAGAAGGAGAGTGATGGAGCTCTGCATCAGATGACCTGGCCTCCACAATCACCCGACCGCAACCCAATTGTGGTGGTTTGGGATGAGTTGGACCACAGCGTGGAGGAAACGCAGCCAACAAGTGCTCAGCATATGTGGGAACTCCTTAAATACTGTTGGAAAAGCATTCCAGGTGAAGCTGGTTGAGAGAATGCGAAGAGTGTTCAAAACTGTCATCAAGGCAAAGGGTGGCTACTTTGAAGAATCTAAAATATATTTTGATTTGTTTAACTCTTTTTGGTTACTACATAACTCCATGTGTGTTATTTCATAGTTTTGACGTTTTCACTGTTATTCTGCAATGTAGAAAATCGTACAAATAAAGAAAAGCCTTAAATGAGTAGGTGTGTCCAAACTTCTGACTGGTACTGTAAGTCTCAGTAAACAGAGAAATTATGCATTGCACCAGATTTAGCAAAGTGAAAGAGAGTGAGAGAGAGACAGGAAGAGGGAGAGGATGAACAAGGGGGTGGAGGAAGAGAGGATAGTAACAGTAGCAGTATGATGACTCACACATCTACTGTGATAATGACATGTTTTAAATCAATACAAAAGGTTTCAGTCCAAGTCCAGCTACTTCTCTGGAGCCATAAAATATATGGTATATGGTAGCGGTAACTAGGAATGGACAATAAGTGTTTTTTGTAGAACTTAATGACTGACTGAAGACAGGGTGGTCCGACATTTGTGTAGTTGAGTTTGTTTCTGCGGCTACATGTACTCTTAACAACGTGATGAAACTTTGTTGCTCCTTGCTGAAAAAAAATGGTGTTGTAGCAAACGAGTCTTCGGTTGCCTAGCTAATGCCCCCCTCCCTGTAGCAGCAGTACACAGAAAAATAGAATGAATTGAACCTCTAACCCTGGTAAATAGAATGAATAGAACCTGTAACCCTGTTAATATGACTTCTAAATAGAATGAATAGAACCTCTAACCCTGGTAATATGACTGGTAAATAGAATGAATAGAACCTCTAACCCTGGTAAATAGAATGAATTGAACCTCTAACCCTGGTAAATAGAATGAATAGAACCTCTAACCCTGGTAAATAGAATGAATTGAACCTCTAACCCTGGTAATATGACTTCTAAATAGAATGAATAGAACCTCTAACCCTGGTAAATAGAATGAATTGAACCTCTAACCCTGGTAAACAGGAATGAATAGAACCTCTAACCCTGGTAATATGACTTCTAAATAGAATGAATAGAACCTGTAACCCTGGAAATATGACTTCTAAATAGAATGAATAGAACCTGTAACCCTGGTAATATGACTTCTAATAGAATGAATAGAACCTCTAACCCTGGTAATATGACTGGTAAATAGAATGAATAGAACCTCTAACCCTGGTAATATGACTGGTAAATAGAATGAATAGTATTGGTACTGGAATTGTGATGTAATAATTTCCATGGTAATTTTATAATGTTCAATCAAATGATGTTAACTGATGTTGCTCATGTAATGGCCACCAGTCCACTTCCTGCTTTTACTTCCTACTTTGCTCTTGCAGTGGCCACCAGTCCACTTCCTGCTTTTACTTCCTACTTTGCTCATGTAATGGCCACCAGTCCACTTCCTGCTTTTACTTCCTACTTGTTTTGTAGTGGCCACCAGTCCACTTCCTGCTTTACTTCCTACTTTGCTCTTTGTAGTGGCCACCAGTCCACTTCCTGCTTTTACTTCCTACTTTGCTCTTTGTAGTGGCCACCAGTACACTTCCTGCTTTTACTTCCTACTTTGCTCTTTGTAGTGGCCACCAGTCCACCCATTATGCCATCATTGACTTGAATGGGGACGCCCGTTCTATTGATTCCGTTTCTATGGCAGCACATGTAGTGAGGAGTGAAGGAGAGTTGAGAGAAGGCCAAGATTGTGCAAAGCTGTCATCAAGGCAAAGGGTGGCTACTTTGAAGAATCTCCCATTCTAAAATAATTGTTTTATTTAAAAAAATACTTTTTTGGTTAATACATGATTCCATAAGTGTTATTTCATTGTTTTGATGTCTTCACTATTATTCTACAATGAAGAGAATAGTAAAAAACTTTGACTGGTACTGTATCTCTCGGTCTGCCTCCTCTCCTCCCTCTCTCCCTCCTTTCAGAACCCTCTCCATTTCCAGATGCCGATGCAGAACCCGGCCCTGCCCCAGGTGGAGCTGCTCTACTCCCTGCTGGTGATCAACAGCTGGTATGACGTCAGCCTCCTGCTCTGTCAGGAGTGGAACATTTCTAGCTTCCTTGTTCGTCTCCGTAACAACACCAAGTTCCACCTGGGTTCTGTGGTCAACATCACCACCTACACTACCTCCTCTGGATCTCACCCCAACAGCTCTGTCTCCAAGGCTGCCTTCCAGACCTCTCTACAGGGATACCTGGAGTCCATCAAGGAGTCAACGTCTACAGTCGTAACATTCGGCTGCGACATCCGGGACATCAAGAGGATCTTTAACGTGGTGACCAAGCTGGGCCTGATGCTGCCAGAGTACCACTGGGTGTTGGGGGACACGCAGGACGTTGAGGAGCTGAGGACCGAGGGGCTGCCGGCGGGACTGCTGGCCCATGGCAGGATGGGGACTCCCTCCCTGGATCACTACGTACAGGATGGGCTGGAGCTGGTGGCCCGGGTGGTGGGGTCAGCTGCGTACCGCTCCCCTGAGCTCGCCCTCATCCCCTCCATCACAAACTGCATGGATACACAGAACAGCCAGACCAGGAACATGACCTCAGGGAAATATCTGTCTAGGTGCAGTACTGATGCTGATTCACTTCTCATATAAGCATTAATAAAGAAGATTGTGGTGATTTAATCCTAGTGGTTTAGGACAAAAGCTCTGTATTGGTCAATACCTGTAAATACATAACCTAGAGGACATACTGTATGTCTCTTGTAAAAATTCCACAACAACAAACTTACCAAAGCAGAGAGAGCTGAGATCCCCCTTACTGTCTCAAGT